>NW_027139935.1:0-76642 GCF_035084215.1 Heptranchias perlo | reverse complement strand
ACAAAATGGAGGACAGCCAGGCCTACATTTTGGAAAAATGGCGGCTGCGCCAGCCGCCATCTTGGTCAGATGGCGGCTGGTAGCCAACAGAGTGTCCCCAGTGATCCCGCAGTCAACCCAGAATGATGCCAGGGTGCAGCCAGGGTTCCCAGCTTGCACCCAGTCATGCCGGAGTGATGCCAGAGTGGCGGTCTTTATCATCAGACCACCACCACCACCAACAACAACTTGTGTTTATAATATATATATATTACCTGTATATTTATGATGTATTTGTATATTTGGAAGTGTATTTGCACAGGGGCAGCACGGCTGCAGGGACGGCAGCCGGGCTTGGACCAAATGGAGGCCAGCGGGGAGTCCGTCCCGGACAAAATGGGGGCGAGCGCGACCAACATTTTCAAAAAATTCGCCGCTCACGCGGCTCCCATGCCGTACAAAATGAGGCCCGCGTCGCCACCACCTTGGACAAAATGGAGGCCAGCTTGGCTACCTCATTGGACAAAATGGAGGCCAGCTTGGCTACCTCATTGGACAAAATGGAGGCCCACTTGGCCACCATCTTGGACGAAATGGAGGACAGCCAGGCCTACATTTTGGAAAAATGGCGGCTGCGCCAGCCGCCATCTTGGTCAGATGGCGGCAGGTAGCCAACAGAGTGTCCCCAGTGATCCCGCAGTCAACCCAGAATGATGCCAGGGTGCAGCCAGGGTTCCCAGCTTGCACCCAGTCATGCCGGAGTGATGCCAGAGTGGCGGTCTTTATCATCAGACCACCACCACCACCAACAACAACTTGTGTTTATAATATATATATATTACCTGTATATTTATGATGTATTTGTATATTTGGAAGTGTATTTGCACAGGGGCAGCACGGCTGCAGGGACGGCAGCCGGGCTTGGACCAAATGGAGGCCAGCGGGGAGTCCGTCCCGGACAAAATGGGGGCGAGCGCGACCAACATTTTCAAAAAATTCGCCGCTCACGCGGCTCCCATGCCGTACAAAATGAGGCCCGCGTCGCCACCACCTTGGACAAAATGGAGGCCAGCTTGGCTACCTCATTGGACAAAATGGAGGCCAGCTTGGCTACCTCATTGGACAAAATGGAGGCCAACTTGGCCACCACCTTGGACAAAATGGAGGACAGCCAGGCCTACATTTTGGAAAAATGGCGGCTGCGCCAGCCGCCATCTTGGTCAGATGGCGGCTGGTAGCCAACAGAGTGTCCCCAGTGATCCCGCAGTCAACCCAGAATGATGCCAGGGTGCAGCCAGGGTTCCCAGCTTGCACCCAGTCATGCCGGAGTGATGCCAGAGTGGCGGTCTTTATCATCAGACCACCACCACCACCAACAACAACTTGTGTTTATAATATATATATATTACCTGTATATTTATGATGTATTTGTATATTTGGAAGTGTATTTGCACAGGGGCAGCACGGCTGCAGGGACGGCAGCCGGGCTTGGACCAAATGGAGGCCAGCGGGGAGTCCGTCCCGGACAAAATGGGGGCGAGCGCGACCAACATTTTCAAAAAATTCGCCGCTCACGCGGCTCCCATGCCGTACAAAATGAGGCCCGCGTCGCCACCACCTTGGACAAAATGGAGGCCAGCTTGGCTACCTCATTGGACAAAATGGAGGCCAGCTTGGCTACCTCATTGGACAAAATGGAGGCCAACTTGGCCACCACCTTGGACAAAATGGAGGACAGCCAGGCCTACATTTTGGAAAAATGGCGGCTGCGCCAGCCGCCATCTTGGTCAGATGGCGGCTGGTAGCCAACAGAGTGTCCCCAGTGATCCCGCAGTCAACCCAGAATGATGCCAGGGTGCAGCCAGGGTTCCCAGCTTGCACCCAGTCATGCCGGAGTGATGCCAGAGTGGCGGTCTTTATCATCAGACCACCACCACCACCAACAACAACTTGTGTTTATAATATATATATATTACCTGTATATTTATGATGTATTTGTATATTTGGAAGTGTATTTGCACAGGGGCAGCACGGCTGCAGGGACGGCAGCCGGGCTTGGACCAAATGGAGGCCAGCGGGGAGTCCGTCCCGGACAAAATGGGGGCGAGCGCGACCAACATTTTCAAAAAATTCGCCGCTCACGCGGCTCCCATGCCGTACAAAATGAGGCCCGCGTCGCCACCACCTTGGACAAAATGGAGGCCAGCTTGGCTACCTCATTGGACAAAATGGAGGCCAGCTTGGCTACCTCATTGGACAAAATGGAGGCCCACTTGGCCACCATCTTGGACGAAATGGAGGACAGCCAGGCCTACATTTTGGAAAAATGGCGGCTGCGCCAGCCGCCATCTTGGTCAGATGGCGGCAGGTAGCCAACAGAGTGTCCCCAGTGATCCCGCAGTCAACCCAGAATGATGCCAGGGTGCAGCCAGGGTTCCCAGCTTGCACCCAGTCATGCCGGAGTGATGCCAGAGTGGCGGTCTTTATCATCAGACCACCACCACCACCAACAACAACTTGTGTTTATAATATATATATATTACCTGTATATTTATGATGTATTTGTATATTTGGAAGTGTATTTGCACAGGGGCAGCACGGCTGCAGGGACGGCAGCCGGGCTTGGACCAAATGGAGGCCAGCGGGGAGTCCGTCCCGGACAAAATGGGGGCGAGCGCGACCAACATTTTCAAAAAATTCGCCGCTCACGCGGCTCCCATGCCGTACAAAATGAGGCCCGCGTCGCCACCACCTTGGACAAAATGGAGGCCAGCTTGGCTACCTCATTGGACAAAATGGAGGCCAGCTTGGCTACCTCATTGGACAAAATGGAGGCCAACTTGGCCACCACCTTGGACAAAATGGAGGACAGCCAGGCCTACATTTTGGAAAAATGGCGGCTGCGCCAGCCGCCATCTTGGTCAGATGGCGGCTGGTAGCCAACAGAGTGTCCCCAGTGATCCCGCAGTCAACCCAGAATGATGCCAGGGTGCAGCCAGGGTTCCCAGCTTGCACCCAGTCATGCCGGAGTGATGCCAGAGTGGCGGTCTTTATCATCAGACCACCACCACCACCAACAACAACTTGTGTTTATAATATATATATATTACCTGTATATTTATGATGTATTTGTATATTTGGAAGTGTATTTGC
This sequence comes from Heptranchias perlo, assembly GCF_035084215.1. Lineage (NCBI taxonomy): Eukaryota > Metazoa > Chordata > Chondrichthyes > Hexanchiformes > Hexanchidae > Heptranchias > Heptranchias perlo. The sequence goes on along the minus strand of NW_027139935.1, from coordinate 73,510 downwards.
ACAGGGGCAGCACGGCTGCAGGGACGGCAGCCGGGCTTGGACCAAATGGAGGCCAGCGGGGAGTCCGTCCCGGACAAAATGGGGGCGAGCGCGACCAACATTTTCAAAAAATTCGCCGCTCACGCGGCTCCCATGCCGTACAAAATGAGGCCCGCGTCGCCACCACCTTGGACAAAATGGAGGCCAGCTTGGCTACCTCATTGGACAAAATGGAGGCCAGCTTGGCCACCTCATTGGACAAAATGGAGGCCAACTTGGCCACCACCTTGGACAAAATGGAGGACAGCCAGGCCTACATTTTGGAAAAATGGCGGCTGCGCCAGCCGCCATCTTGGTCAGATGGCGGCTGGTAGCCAACAGAGTGTCCCCAGTGATCCCGCAGTCAACCCAGAATGATGCCAGGGTGCAGCCAGGGTTCCCAGCTTGCACCCAGTCATGCCGGAGTGATGCCAGAGTGGCGGTCTTTATCATCAGACCACCACCACCACCAACAACAACTTGTGTTTATAATATATATATATTACCTGTATATTTATGATGTATTTGTATATTTGGAAGTGTATTTGCACAGGGGCAGCACGGCTGCAGGGACGGCAGCCGGGCTTGGACCAAATGGAGGCCAGCGGGGAGTCCGTCCCGGACAAAATGGGGGCGAGCGCGACCAACATTTTCAAAAAATTCGCCGCTCACGCGGCTCCCATGCCGTACAAAATGAGGCCCGCGTCGCCACCACCTTGGACAAAATGGAGGCCAGCTTGGCTACCTCATTGGACAAAATGGAGGCCAGCTTGGCTACCTCATTGGACAAAATGGAGGCCAACTTGGCCACCACCTTGGACAAAATGGAGGACAGCCAGGCCTACATTTTGGAAAAATGGCGGCTGCGCCAGCCGCCATCTTGGTCAGATGGCGGCTGGTAGCCAACAGAGTGTCCCCAGTGATCCCGCAGTCAACCCAGAATGATGCCAGGGTGCAGCCAGGGTTCCCAGCTTGCACCCAGTCATGCCGGAGTGATGCCAGAGTGGCGGTCTTTATCATCAGACCACCACCACCACCAACAACAACTTGTGTTTATAATATATATATATTACCTGTATATTTATGATGTATTTGTATATTTGGAAGTGTATTTGCACAGGGGCAGCACGGCTGCAGGGACGGCAGCCGGGCTTGGACCAAATGGAGGCCAGCGGGGAGTCCGTCCCGGACAAAATGGGGGCGAGCGCGACCAACATTTTCAAAAAATTCGCCGCTCACGCGGCTCCCATGCCGTACAAAATGAGGCCCGCGTCGCCACCACCTTGGACAAAATGGAGGCCAGCTTGGCTACCTCATTGGACAAAATGGAGGCCAGCTTGGCCACCATCTTGGACGAAATGGAGGACAGCCAGGCCTACATTTTGGAAAAATGGCGGCTGCGCCAGCCGCCATCTTGGTCAGATGGCGGCAAGTAGCCAACAGAGTGTCCCCAGTGATCCCGCAGTCAACCCAGAATGATGCCAGGGTGCAGCCAGGGTTCCCAGCTTGCACCCAGTCATGCCGGAGTGATGCCAGAGTGGCGGTCTTTATCATCAGACCACCACCACCAACAACAACAACTTGTGTTTATAATATATATATATTACCTGTATATTTATGATGTATTTGTATATTTGGAAGTGTATTTGCACAGGGGCAGCACGGCTGCAGGGACGGCAGCCGGGCTTGGACCAAATGGAGGCCAGCGGGGAGTCCGTCCCGGACAAAATGGGGGCGAGCGCGACCAACATTTTCAAAAAATTCGCCGCTCACGCGGCTCCCATGCCGTACAAAATGAGGCCCGCGTCGCCACCACCTTGGACAAAATGGAGGCCAGCTTGGCTACCTCATTGGACAAAATGGAGGCCAGCTTGGCCACCATCTTGGACGAAATGGAGGACAGCCAGGCCTACATTTTGGAAAAATGGCGGCTGCGCCAGCCGCCATCTTGGTCAGATGGCGGCAGGTAGCCAACAGAGTGTCCCCAGTGATCCCGCAGTCAACCCAGAATGATGCCAGGGTGCAGCCAGGGTTCCCAGCTTGCACCCAGTCATGCCGGAGTGATGCCAGAGTGGCGGTCTTTATCATCAGACCACCACCACCAACAACAACAACTTGTGTTTATAATATATATATATTACCTGTATATTTATGATGTATTTGTATATTTGGAAGTGTATTTGCACAGGGGCAGCACGGCTGCAGGGACGGCAGCCGGGCTTGGACCAAATGGAGGCCAGCGGGGAGTCCGTCCCGGACAAAATGGGGGCGAGCGCGACCAACATTTTCAAAAAATTCGCCGCTCACGCGGCTCCCATGCCGTACAAAATGAGGCCCGCGTCGCCACCACCTTGGACAAAATGGAGGCCAGCTTGGCTACCTCATTGGACAAAATGGAGGCCAGCTTGGCTACCTCATTGGACAAAATGGAGGCCAACTTGGCCACCACCTTGGACAAAATGGAGGACAGCCAGGCCTACATTTTGGAAAAATGGCGGCTGCGCCAGCCGCCATCTTGGTCAGATGGCGGCTGGTAGCCAACAGAGTGTCCCCAGTGATCCCGCAGTCAACCCAGAATGATGCCAGGGTGCAGCCAGGGTTCCCAGCTTGCACCCAGTCATGCCGGAGTGATGCCAGAGTGGCGGTCTTTATCATCAGACCACCACCACCACCAACAACAACTTGTGTTTATAATATATATATATTACCTGTATATTTATGATGTATTTGTATATTTGGAAGTGTATTTGCACAGGGGCAGCACGGCTGCAGGGACGGCAGCCGGGCTTGGACCAAATGGAGGCCAGCGGGGAGTCCGTCCCGGACAAAATGGGGGCGAGCGCGACCAACATTTTCAAAAAATTCGCCGCTCACGCGGCTCCCATGCCGTACAAAATGAGGCCCGCGTCGCCACCACCTTGGACAAAATGGAGGCCAGCTTGGCTACCTCATTGGACAAAATGGAGGCCAGCTTGGCTACCTCATTGGACAAAATGGAGGCCCACTTGGCCACCATCTTGGACGAAATGGAGGACAGCCAGGCCTACATTTTGGAAAAATGGCGGCTGCGCCAGCCGCCATCTTGGTCAGATGGCGGCAGGTAGCCAACAGAGTGTCCCCAGTGATCCCGCAGTCAACCCAGAATGATGCCAGGGTGCAGCCAGGGTTCCCAGCTTGCACCCAGTCATGCCGGAGTGATGCCAGAGTGGCGGTCTTTATCATCAGACCACCACCACCACCAACAACAACTTGTGTTTATAATATATATATATTACCTGTATATTTATGATGTATTTGTATATTTGGAAGTGTATTTGCACAGGGGCAGCACGGCTGCAGGGACGGCAGCCGGGCTTGGACCAAATGGAGGCCAGCGGGGAGTCCGTCCCGGACAAAATGGGGGCGAGCGCGACCAACATTTTCAAAAAATTCGCCGCTCACGCGGCTCCCATGCCGTACAAAATGAGGCCCGCGTCGCCACCACCTTGGACAAAATGGAGGCCAGCTTGGCTACCTCATTGGACAAAATGGAGGCCAGCTTGGCTACCTCATTGGACAAAATGGAGGCCAACTTGGCCACCACCTTGGACAAAATGGAGGACAGCCAGGCCTACATTTTGGAAAAATGGCGGCTGCGCCAGCCGCCATCTTGGTCAGATGGCGGCTGGTAGCCAACAGAGTGTCCCCAGTGATCCCGCAGTCAACCCAGAATGATGCCAGGGTGCAGCCAGGGTTCCCAGCTTGCACCCAGTCATGCCGGAGTGATGCCAGAGTGGCGGTCTTTATCATCAGACCACCACCACCACCAACAACAACTTGTGTTTATAATATATATATATTACCTGTATATTTATGATGTATTTGTATATTTGGAAGTGTATTTGCACAGGGGCAGCACGGCTGCAGGGACGGCAGCCGGGCTTGGACCAAATGGAGGCCAGCGGGGAGTCCGTCCCGGACAAAATGGGGGCGAGCGCGACCAACATTTTCAAAAAATTCGCCGCTCACGCGGCTCCCATGCCGTACAAAATGAGGCCCGCGTCGCCACCACCTTGGACAAAATGGAGGCCAGCTTGGCTACCTCATTGGACAAAATGGAGGCCAGCTTGGCCACCTCATTGGACAAAATGGAGGCCAACTTGGCCACCACCTTGGACAAAATGGAGGACAGCCAGGCCTACATTTTGGAAAAATGGCGGCTGCGCCAGCCGCCATCTTGGTCAGATGGCGGCTGGTAGCCAACAGAGTGTCCCCAGTGATCCCGCAGTCAACCCAGAATGATGCCAGGGTGCAGCCAGGGTTCCCAGCTTGCACCCAGTCATGCCGGAGTGATGCCAGAGTGGCGGTCTTTATCATCAGACCACCACCACCACCAACAACAACTTGTGTTTATAATATATATATATTACCTGTATATTTATGATGTATTTGTATATTTGGAAGTGTATTTGCACAGGGGCAGCACGGCTGCAGGGACGGCAGCCGGGCTTGGACCAAATGGAGGCCAGCGGGGAGTCCGTCCCGGACAAAATGGGGGCGAGCGCGACCAACATTTTCAAAAAATTCGCCGCTCACGCGGCTCCCATGCCGTACAAAATGAGGCCCGCGTCGCCACCACCTTGGACAAAATGGAGGCCAGCTTGGCTACCTCATTGGACAAAATGGAGGCCAGCTTGGCTACCTCATTGGACAAAATGGAGGCCAACTTGGCCACCACCTTGGACAAAATGGAGGACAGCCAGGCCTACATTTTGGAAAAATGGCGGCTGCGCCAGCCGCCATCTTGGTCAGATGGCGGCTGGTAGCCAACAGAGTGTCCCCAGTGATCCCGCAGTCAACCCAGAATGATGCCAGGGTGCAGCCAGGGTTCCCAGCTTGCACCCAGTCATGCCGGAGTGATGCCAGAGTGGCGGTCTTTATCATCAGACCACCACCACCACCAACAACAACTTGTGTTTATAATATATATATATTACCTGTATATTTATGATGTATTTGTATATTTGGAAGTGTATTTGCACAGGGGCAGCACGGCTGCAGGGACGGCAGCCGGGCTTGGACCAAATGGAGGCCAGCGGGGAGTCCGTCCCGGACAAAATGGGGGCGAGCGCGACCAACATTTTCAAAAAATTCGCCGCTCACGCGGCTCCCATGCCGTACAAAATGAGGCCCGCGTCGCCACCACCTTGGACAAAATGGAGGCCAGCTTGGCTACCTCATTGGACAAAATGGAGGCCAGCTTGGCTACCTCATTGGACAAAATGGAGGCCAACTTGGCCACCACCTTGGACAAAATGGAGGACAGCCAGGCCTACATTTTGGAAAAATGGCGGCTGCGCCAGCCGCCATCTTGGTCAGATGGCGGCTGGTAGCCAACAGAGTGTCCCCAGTGATCCCGCAGTCAACCCAGAATGATGCCAGGGTGCAGCCAGGGTTCCCAGCTTGCACCCAGTCATGCCGGAGTGATGCCAGAGTGGCGGTCTTTATCATCAGACCACCACCACCACCAACAACAACTTGTGTTTATAATATATATATATTACCTGTATATTTATGATGTATTTGTATATTTGGAAGTGTATTTGCACAGGGGCAGCACGGCTGCAGGGACGGCAGCCGGGCTTGGACCAAATGGAGGCCAGCGGGGAGTCCGTCCCGGACAAAATGGGGGCGAGCGCGACCAACATTTTCAAAAAATTCGCCGCTCACGCGGCTCCCATGCCGTACAAAATGAGGCCCGCGTCGCCACCACCTTGGACAAAATGGAGGCCAGCTTGGCTACCTCATTGGACAAAATGGAGGCCAGCTTGGCTACCTCATTGGACAAAATGGAGGCCCACTTGGCCACCATCTTGGACGAAATGGAGGACAGCCAGGCCTACATTTTGGAAAAATGGCGGCTGCGCCAGCCGCCATCTTGGTCAGATGGCGGCAGGTAGCCAACAGAGTGTCCCCAGTGATCCCGCAGTCAACCCAGAATGATGCCAGGGTGCAGCCAGGGTTCCCAGCTTGCACCCAGTCATGCCGGAGTGATGCCAGAGTGGCGGTCTTTATCATCAGACCACCACCACCAACAACAACAACTTGTGTTTATAATATATATATATTACCTGTATATTTATGATGTATTTGTATATTTGGAAGTGTATTTGCACAGGGGCAGCACGGCTGCAGGGACGGCAGCCGGGCTTGGACCAAATGGAGGCCAGCGGGGAGTCCGTCCCGGACAAAATGGGGGCGAGCGCGACCAACATTTTCAAAAAATTCGCCGCTCACGCGGCTCCCATGCCGTACAAAATGAGGCCCGCGTCGCCACCACCTTGGACAAAATGGAGGCCAGCTTGGCTACCTCATTGGACAAAATGGAGGCCAGCTTGGCTACCTCATTGGACAAAATGGAGGCCAACTTGGCCACCACCTTGGACAAAATGGAGGACAGCCAGGCCTACATTTTGGAAAAATGGCGGCTGCGCCAGCCGCCATCTTGGTCAGATGGCGGCTGGTAGCCAACAGAGTGTCCCCAGTGATCCCGCAGTCAACCCAGAATGATGCCAGGGTGCAGCCAGGGTTCCCAGCTTGCACCCAGTCATGCCGGAGTGATGCCAGAGTGGCGGTCTTTATCATCAGACCACCACCACCACCAACAACAACTTGTGTTTATAATATATATATATTACCTGTATATTTATGATGTATTTGTATATTTGGAAGTGTATTTGCACAGGGGCAGCACGGCTGCAGGGACGGCAGCCGGGCTTGGACCAAATGGAGGCCAGCGGGGAGTCCGTCCCGGACAAAATGGGGGCGAGCGCGACCAACATTTTCAAAAAATTCGCCGCTCACGCGGCTCCCATGCCGTACAAAATGAGGCCCGCGTCGCCACCACCTTGGACAAAATGGAGGCCAGCTTGGCTACCTCATTGGACAAAATGGAGGCCAGCTTGGCTACCTCATTGGACAAAATGGAGGCCAACTTGGCCACCACCTTGGACAAAATGGAGGACAGCCAGGCCTACATTTTGGAAAAATGGCGGCTGCGCCAGCCGCCATCTTGGTCAGATGGCGGCTGGTAGCCAACAGAGTGTCCCCAGTGATCCCGCAGTCAACCCAGAATGATGCCAGGGTGCAGCCAGGGTTCCCAGCTTGCACCCAGTCATGCCGGAGTGATGCCAGAGTGGCGGTCTTTATCATCAGACCACCACCACCACCAACAACAACTTGTGTTTATAATATATATATATTACCTGTATATTTATGATGTATTTGTATATTTGGAAGTGTATTTGCACAGGGGCAGCACGGCTGCAGGGACGGCAGCCGGGCTTGGACCAAATGGAGGCCAGCGGGGAGTCCGTCCCGGACAAAATGGGGGCGAGCGCGACCAACATTTTCAAAAAATTCGCCGCTCACGCGGCTCCCATGCCGTACAAAATGAGGCCCGCGTCGCCACCACCTTGGACAAAATGGAGGCCAGCTTGGCTACCTCATTGGACAAAATGGAGGCCAGCTTGGCTACCTCATTGGACAAAATGGAGGCCCACTTGGCCACCATCTTGGACGAAATGGAGGACAGCCAGGCCTACATTTTGGAAAAATGGCGGCTGCGCCAGCCGCCATCTTGGTCAGATGGCGGCAGGTAGCCAACAGAGTGTCCCCAGTGATCCCGCAGTCAACCCAGAATGATGCCAGGGTGCAGCCAGGGTTCCCAGCTTGCACCCAGTCATGCCGGAGTGATGCCAGAGTGGCGGTCTTTATCATCAGACCACCACCACCACCAACAACAACTTGTGTTTATAATATATATATATTACCTGTATATTTATGATGTATTTGTATATTTGGAAGTGTATTTGCACAGGGGCAGCACGGCTGCAGGGACGGCAGCCGGGCTTGGACCAAATGGAGGCCAGCGGGGAGTCCGTCCCGGACAAAATGGGGGCGAGCGCGACCAACATTTTCAAAAAATTCGCCGCTCACGCGGCTCCCATGCCGTACAAAATGAGGCCCGCGTCGCCACCACCTTGGACAAAATGGAGGCCAGCTTGGCTACCTCATTGGACAAAATGGAGGCCAGCTTGGCTACCTCATTGGACAAAATGGAGGCCAACTTGGCCACCACCTTGGACAAAATGGAGGACAGCCAGGCCTACATTTTGGAAAAATGGCGGCTGCGCCAGCCGCCATCTTGGTCAGATGGCGGCTGGTAGCCAACAGAGTGTCCCCAGTGATCCCGCAGTCAACCCAGAATGATGCCAGGGTGCAGCCAGGGTTCCCAGCTTGCACCCAGTCATGCCGGAGTGATGCCAGAGTGGCGGTCTTTATCATCAGACCACCACCACCACCAACAACAACTTGTGTTTATAATATATATATATTACCTGTATATTTATGATGTATTTGTATATTTGGAAGTGTATTTGCACAGGGGCAGCACGGCTGCAGGGACGGCAGCCGGGCTTGGACCAAATGGAGGCCAGCGGGGAGTCCGTCCCGGACAAAATGGGGGCGAGCGCGACCAACATTTTCAAAAAATTCGCCGCTCACGCGGCTCCCATGCCGTACAAAATGAGGCCCGCGTCGCCACCACCTTGGACAAAATGGAGGCCAGCTTGGCTACCTCATTGGACAAAATGGAGGCCAGCTTGGCTACCTCATTGGACAAAATGGAGGCCCACTTGGCCACCATCTTGGACGAAATGGAGGACAGCCAGGCCTACATTTTGGAAAAATGGCGGCTGCGCCAGCCGCCATCTTGGTCAGATGGCGGCAGGTAGCCAACAGAGTGTCCCCAGTGATCCCGCAGTCAACCCAGAATGATGCCAGGGTGCAGCCAGGGTTCCCAGCTTGCACCCAGTCATGCCGGAGTGATGCCAGAGTGGCGGTCTTTATCATCAGACCACCACCACCACCAACAACAACTTGTGTTTATAATATATATATATTACCTGTATATTTATGATGTATTTGTATATTTGGAAGTGTATTTGCACAGGGGCAGCACGGCTGCAGGGACGGCAGCCGGGCTTGGACCAAATGGAGGCCAGCGGGGAGTCCGTCCCGGACAAAATGGGGGCGAGCGCGACCAACATTTTCAAAAAATTCGCCGCTCACGCGGCTCCCATGCCGTACAAAATGAGGCCCGCGTCGCCACCACCTTGGACAAAATGGAGGCCAGCTTGGCTACCTCATTGGACAAAATGGAGGCCAACTTGGCCACCACCTTGGACAAAATGGAGGACAGCCAGGCCTACATTTTGGAAAAATGGCGGCTGCGCCAGCCGCCATCTTGGTCAGATGGCGGCTGGTAGCCAACAGAGTGTCCCCAGTGATCCCGCAGTCAACCCAGAATGATGCCAGGGTGCAGCCAGGGTTCCCAGCTTGCACCCAGTCATGCCGGAGTGATGCCAGAGTGGCGGTCTTTATCATCAGACCACCACCACCACCAACAACAACTTGTGTTTATAATATATATATATTACCTGTATATTTATGATGTATTTGTATATTTGGAAGTGTATTTGCACAGGGGCAGCACGGCTGCAGGGACGGCAGCCGGGCTTGGACCAAATGGAGGCCAGCGGGGAGTCCGTCCCGGACAAAATGGGGGCGAGCGCGACCAACATTTTCAAAAAATTCGCCGCTCACGCGGCTCCCATGCCGTACAAAATGAGGCCCGCGTCGCCACCACCTTGGACAAAATGGAGGCCAGCTTGGCTACCTCATTGGACAAAATGGAGGCCAGCTTGGCCACCTCATTGGACAAAATGGAGGCCAACTTGGCCACCACCTTGGACAAAATGGAGGACAGCCAGGCCTACATTTTGGAAAAATGGCGGCTGCGCCAGCCGCCATCTTGGTCAGATGGCGGCTGGTAGCCAACAGAGTGTCCCCAGTGATCCCGCAGTCAACCCAGAATGATGCCAGGGTGCAGCCAGGGTTCCCAGCTTGCACCCAGTCATGCCGGAGTGATGCCAGAGTGGCGGTCTTTATCATCAGACCACCACCACCACCAACAACAACTTGTGTTTATAATATATATATATTACCTGTATATTTATGATGTATTTGTATATTTGGAAGTGTATTTGCACAGGGGCAGCACGGCTGCAGGGACGGCAGCCGGGCTTGGACCAAATGGAGGCCAGCGGGGAGTCCGTCCCGGACAAAATGGGGGCGAGCGCGACCAACATTTTCAAAAAATTCGCCGCTCACGCGGCTCCCATGCCGTACAAAATGAGGCCCGCGTCGCCACCACCTTGGACAAAATGGAGGCCAGCTTGGCTACCTCATTGGACAAAATGGAGGCCAGCTTGGCTACCTCATTGGACAAAATGGAGGCCAACTTGGCCACCACCTTGGACAAAATGGAGGACAGCCAGGCCTACATTTTGGAAAAATGGCGGCTGCGCCAGCCGCCATCTTGGTCAGATGGCGGCTGGTAGCCAACAGAGTGTCCCCAGTGATCCCGCAGTCAACCCAGAATGATGCCAGGGTGCAGCCAGGGTTCCCAGCTTGCACCCAGTCATGCCGGAGTGATGCCAGAGTGGCGGTCTTTATCATCAGACCACCACCACCACCAACAACAACTTGTGTTTATAATATATATATATTACCTGTATATTTATGATGTATTTGTATATTTGGAAGTGTATTTGCACAGGGGCAGCACGGCTGCAGGGACGGCAGCCGGGCTTGGACCAAATGGAGGCCAGCGGGGAGTCCGTCCCGGACAAAATGGGGGCGAGCGCGACCAACATTTTCAAAAAATTCGCCGCTCACGCGGCTCCCATGCCGTACAAAATGAGGCCCGCGTCGCCACCACCTTGGACAAAATGGAGGCCAGCTTGGCTACCTCATTGGACAAAATGGAGGCCAGCTTGGCTACCTCATTGGACAAAATGGAGGCCAACTTGGCCACCACCTTGGACAAAATGGAGGACAGCCAGGCCTACATTTTGGAAAAATGGCGGCTGCGCCAGCCGCCATCTTGGTCAGATGGCGGCTGGTAGCCAACAGAGTGTCCCCAGTGATCCCGCAGTCAACCCAGAATGATGCCAGGGTGCAGCCAGGGTTCCCAGCTTGCACCCAGTCATGCCGGAGTGATGCCAGAGTGGCGGTCTTTATCATCAGACCACCACCACCACCAACAACAACTTGTGTTTATAATATATATATATTACCTGTATATTTATGATGTATTTGTATATTTGGAAGTGTATTTGCACAGGGGCAGCACGGCTGCAGGGACGGCAGCCGGGCTTGGACCAAATGGAGGCCAGCGGGGAGTCCGTCCCGGACAAAATGGGGGCGAGCGCGACCAACATTTTCAAAAAATTCGCCGCTCACGCGGCTCCCATGCCGTACAAAATGAGGCCCGCGTCGCCACCACCTTGGACAAAATGGAGGCCAGCTTGGCTACCTCATTGGACAAAATGGAGGCCAGCTTGGCTACCTCATTGGACAAAATGGAGGCCCACTTGGCCACCATCTTGGACGAAATGGAGGACAGCCAGGCCTACATTTTGGAAAAATGGCGGCTGCGCCAGCCGCCATCTTGGTCAGATGGCGGCAGGTAGCCAACAGAGTGTCCCCAGTGATCCCGCAGTCAACCCAGAATGATGCCAGGGTGCAGCCAGGGTTCCCAGCTTGCACCCAGTCATGCCGGAGTGATGCCAGAGTGGCGGTCTTTATCATCAGACCACCACCACCAACAACAACAACTTGTGTTTATAATATATATATATTACCTGTATATTTATGATGTATTTGTATATTTGGAAGTGTATTTGCACAGGGGCAGCACGGCTGCAGGGACGGCAGCCGGGCTTGGACCAAATGGAGGCCAGCGGGGAGTCCGTCCCGGACAAAATGGGGGCGAGCGCGACCAACATTTTCAAAAAATTCGCCGCTCACGCGGCTCCCATGCCGTACAAAATGAGGCCCGCGTCGCCACCACCTTGGACAAAATGGAGGCCAGCTTGGCTACCTCATTGGACAAAATGGAGGCCAGCTTGGCTACCTCATTGGACAAAATGGAGGCCAACTTGGCCACCACCTTGGACAAAATGGAGGACAGCCAGGCCTACATTTTGGAAAAATGGCGGCTGCGCCAGCCGCCATCTTGGTCAGATGGCGGCTGGTAGCCAACAGAGTGTCCCCAGTGATCCCGCAGTCAACCCAGAATGATGCCAGGGTGCAGCCAGGGTTCCCAGCTTGCACCCAGTCATGCCGGAGTGATGCCAGAGTGGCGGTCTTTATCATCAGACCACCACCACCACCAACAACAACTTGTGTTTATAATATATATATATTACCTGTATATTTATGATGTATTTGTATATTTGGAAGTGTATTTGCACAGGGGCAGCACGGCTGCAGGGACGGCAGCCGGGCTTGGACCAAATGGAGGCCAGCGGGGAGTCCGTCCCGGACAAAATGGGGGCGAGCGCGACCAACATTTTCAAAAAATTCGCCGCTCACGCGGCTCCCATGCCGTACAAAATGAGGCCCGCGTCGCCACCACCTTGGACAAAATGGAGGCCAGCTTGGCTACCTCATTGGACAAAATGGAGGCCAGCTTGGCTACCTCATTGGACAAAATGGAGGCCAACTTGGCCACCACCTTGGACAAAATGGAGGACAGCCAGGCCTACATTTTGGAAAAATGGCGGCTGCGCCAGCCGCCATCTTGGTCAGATGGCGGCTGGTAGCCAACAGAGTGTCCCCAGTGATCCCGCAGTCAACCCAGAATGATGCCAGGGTGCAGCCAGGGTTCCCAGCTTGCACCCAGTCATGCCGGAGTGATGCCAGAGTGGCGGTCTTTATCATCAGACCACCACCACCACCAACAACAACTTGTGTTTATAATATATATATATTACCTGTATATTTATGATGTATTTGTATATTTGGAAGTGTATTTGCACAGGGGCAGCACGGCTGCAGGGACGGCAGCCGGGCTTGGACCAAATGGAGGCCAGCGGGGAGTCCGTCCCGGACAAAATGGGGGCGAGCGCGACCAACATTTTCAAAAAATTCGCCGCTCACGCGGCTCCCATGCCGTACAAAATGAGGCCCGCGTCGCCACCACCTTGGACAAAATGGAGGCCAGCTTGGCTACCTCATTGGACAAAATGGAGGCCAGCTTGGCTACCTCATTGGACAAAATGGAGGCCCACTTGGCCACCATCTTGGACGAAATGGAGGACAGCCAGGCCTACATTTTGGAAAAATGGCGGCTGCGCCAGCCGCCATCTTGGTCAGATGGCGGCAGGTAGCCAACAGAGTGTCCCCAGTGATCCCGCAGTCAACCCAGAATGATGCCAGGGTGCAGCCAGGGTTCCCAGCTTGCACCCAGTCATGCCGGAGTGATGCCAGAGTGGCGGTCTTTATCATCAGACCACCACCACCACCAACAACAACTTGTGTTTATAATATATATATATTACCTGTATATTTATGATGTATTTGTATATTTGGAAGTGTATTTGCACAGGGGCAGCACGGCTGCAGGGACGGCAGCCGGGCTTGGACCAAATGGAGGCCAGCGGGGAGTCCGTCCCGGACAAAATGGGGGCGAGCGCGACCAACATTTTCAAAAAATTCGCCGCTCACGCGGCTCCCATGCCGTACAAAATGAGGCCCGCGTCGCCACCACCTTGGACAAAATGGAGGCCAGCTTGGCTACCTCATTGGACAAAATGGAGGCCAGCTTGGCTACCTCATTGGACAAAATGGAGGCCAACTTGGCCACCACCTTGGACAAAATGGAGGACAGCCAGGCCTACATTTTGGAAAAATGGCGGCTGCGCCAGCCGCCATCTTGGTCAGATGGCGGCTGGTAGCCAACAGAGTGTCCCCAGTGATCCCGCAGTCAACCCAGAATGATGCCAGGGTGCAGCCAGGGTTCCCAGCTTGCACCCAGTCATGCCGGAGTGATGCCAGAGTGGCGGTCTTTATCATCAGACCACCACCACCACCAACAACAACTTGTGTTTATAATATATATATATTACCTGTATATTTATGATGTATTTGTATATTTGGAAGTGTATTTGCACAGGGGCAGCACGGCTGCAGGGACGGCAGCCGGGCTTGGACCAAATGGAGGCCAGCGGGGAGTCCGTCCCGGACAAAATGGGGGCGAGCGCGACCAACATTTTCAAAAAATTCGCCGCTCACGCGGCTCCCATGCCGTACAAAATGAGGCCCGCGTCGCCACCACCTTGGACAAAATGGAGGCCAGCTTGGCTACCTCATTGGACAAAATGGAGGCCAGCTTGGCCACCTCATTGGACAAAATGGAGGCCAACTTGGCCACCACCTTGGACAAAATGGAGGACAGCCAGGCCTACATTTTGGAAAAATGGCGGCTGCGCCAGCCGCCATCTTGGTCAGATGGCGGCTGGTAGCCAACAGAGTGTCCCCAGTGATCCCGCAGTCAACCCAGAATGATGCCAGGGTGCAGCCAGGGTTCCCAGCTTGCACCCAGTCATGCCGGAGTGATGCCAGAGTGGCGGTCTTTATCATCAGACCACCACCACCACCAACAACAACTTGTGTTTATAATATATATATATTACCTGTATATTTATGATGTATTTGTATATTTGGAAGTGTATTTGCACAGGGGCAGCACGGCTGCAGGGACGGCAGCCGGGCTTGGACCAAATGGAGGCCAGCGGGGAGTCCGTCCCGGACAAAATGGGGGCGAGCGCGACCAACATTTTCAAAAAATTCGCCGCTCACGCGGCTCCCATGCCGTACAAAATGAGGCCCGCGTCGCCACCACCTTGGACAAAATGGAGGCCAGCTTGGCTACCTCATTGGACAAAATGGAGGCCAGCTTGGCTACCTCATTGGACAAAATGGAGGCCAACTTGGCCACCACCTTGGACAAAATGGAGGACAGCCAGGCCTACATTTTGGAAAAATGGCGGCTGCGCCAGCCGCCATCTTGGTCAGATGGCGGCTGGTAGCCAACAGAGTGTCCCCAGTGATCCCGCAGTCAACCCAGAATGATGCCAGGGTGCAGCCAGGGTTCCCAGCTTGCACCCAGTCATGCCGGAGTGATGCCAGAGTGGCGGTCTTTATCATCAGACCACCACCACCACCAACAACAACTTGTGTTTATAATATATATATATTACCTGTATATTTATGATGTATTTGTATATTTGGAAGTGTATTTGCACAGGGGCAGCACGGCTGCAGGGACGGCAGCCGGGCTTGGACCAAATGGAGGCCAGCGGGGAGTCCGTCCCGGACAAAATGGGGGCGAGCGCGACCAACATTTTCAAAAAATTCGCCGCTCACGCGGCTCCCATGCCGTACAAAATGAGGCCCGCGTCGCCACCACCTTGGACAAAATGGAGGCCAGCTTGGCTACCTCATTGGACAAAATGGAGGCCAGCTTGGCCACCATCTTGGACGAAATGGAGGACAGCCAGGCCTACATTTTGGAAAAATGGCGGCTGCGCCAGCCGCCATCTTGGTCAGATGGCGGCAAGTAGCCAACAGAGTGTCCCCAGTGATCCCGCAGTCAACCCAGAATGATGCCAGGGTGCAGCCAGGGTTCCCAGCTTGCACCCAGTCATGCCGGAGTGATGCCAGAGTGGCGGTCTTTATCATCAGACCACCACCACCAACAACAACAACTTGTGTTTATAATATATATATATTACCTGTATATTTATGATGTATTTGTATATTTGGAAGTGTATTTGCACAGGGGCAGCACGGCTGCAGGGACGGCAGCCGGGCTTGGACCAAATGGAGGCCAGCGGGGAGTCCGTCCCGGACAAAATGGGGGCGAGCGCGACCAACATTTTCAAAAAATTCGCCGCTCACGCGGCTCCCATGCCGTACAAAATGAGGCCCGCGTCGCCACCACCTTGGACAAAATGGAGGCCAGCTTGGCTACCTCATTGGACAAAATGGAGGCCAGCTTGGCCACCATCTTGGACGAAATGGAGGACAGCCAGGCCTACATTTTGGAAAAATGGCGGCTGCGCCAGCCGCCATCTTGGTCAGATGGCGGCAAGTAGCCAACAGAGTGTCCCCAGTGATCCCGCAGTCAACCCAGAATGATGCCAGGGTGCAGCCAGGGTTCCCAGCTTGCACCCAGTCATGCCGGAGTGATGCCAGAGTGGCGGTCTTTATCATCAGACCACCACCACCACCAACAACAACTTGTGTTTATAATATATATATATTACCTGTATATTTATGATGTATTTGTATATTTGGAAGTGTATTTGCACAGGGGCAGCACGGCTGCAGGGACGGCAGCCGGGCTTGGACCAAATGGAGGCCAGCGGGGAGTCCGTCCCGGACAAAATGGGGGCGAGCGCGACCAACATTTTCAAAAAATTCGCCGCTCACGCGGCTCCCATGCCGTACAAAATGAGGCCCGCGTCGCCACCACCTTGGACAAAATGGAGGCCAGCTTGGCTACCTCATTGGACAAAATGGAGGCCAGCTTGGCTACCTCATTGGACAAAATGGAGGCCAACTTGGCCACCACCTTGGACAAAATGGAGGACAGCCAGGCCTACATTTTGGAAAAATGGCGGCTGCGCCAGCCGCCATCTTGGTCAGATGGCGGCTGGTAGCCAACAGAGTGTCCCCAGTGATCCCGCAGTCAACCCAGAATGATGCCAGGGTGCAGCCAGGGTTCCCAGCTTGCACCCAGTCATGCCGGAGTGATGCCAGAGTGGCGGTCTTTATCATCAGACCACCACCACCACCAACAACAACTTGTGTTTATAATATATATATATTACCTGTATATTTATGATGTATTTGTATATTTGGAAGTGTATTTGCACAGGGGCAGCACGGCTGCAGGGACGGCAGCCGGGCTTGGACCAAATGGAGGCCAGCGGGGAGTCCGTCCCGGACAAAATGGGGGCGAGCGCGACCAACATTTTCAAAAAATTCGCCGCTCACGCGGCTCCCATGCCGTACAAAATGAGGCCCGCGTCGCCACCACCTTGGACAAAATGGAGGCCAGCTTGGCTACCTCATTGGACAAAATGGAGGCCAGCTTGGCCACCTCATTGGACAAAATGGAGGCCAACTTGGCCACCACCTTGGACAAAATGGAGGACAGCCAGGCCTACATTTTGGAAAAATGGCGGCTGCGCCAGCCGCCATCTTGGTCAGATGGCGGCTGGTAGCCAACAGAGTGTCCCCAGTGATCCCGCAGTCAACCCAGAATGATGCCAGGGTGCAGCCAGGGTTCCCAGCTTGCACCCAGTCATGCCGGAGTGATGCCAGAGTGGCGGTCTTTATCATCAGACCACCACCACCACCAACAACAACTTGTGTTTATAATATATATATATTACCTGTATATTTATGATGTATTTGTATATTTGGAAGTGTATTTGCACAGGGGCAGCACGGCTGCAGGGACGGCAGCCGGGCTTGGACCAAATGGAGGCCAGCGGGGAGTCCGTCCCGGACAAAATGGGGGCGAGCGCGACCAACATTTTCAAAAAATTCGCCGCTCACGCGGCTCCCATGCCGTACAAAATGAGGCCCGCGTCGCCACCACCTTGGACAAAATGGAGGCCAGCTTGGCTACCTCATTGGACAAAATGGAGGCCAGCTTGGCTACCTCATTGGACAAAATGGAGGCCAACTTGGCCACCACCTTGGACAAAATGGAGGACAGCCAGGCCTACATTTTGGAAAAATGGCGGCTGCGCCAGCCGCCATCTTGGTCAGATGGCGGCTGGTAGCCAACAGAGTGTCCCCAGTGATCCCGCAGTCAACCCAGAATGATGCCAGGGTGCAGCCAGGGTTCCCAGCTTGCACCCAGTCATGCCGGAGTGATGCCAGAGTGGCGGTCTTTATCATCAGACCACCACCACCACCAACAACAACTTGTGTTTATAATATATATATATTACCTGTATATTTATGATGTATTTGTATATTTGGAAGTGTATTTGCACAGGGGCAGCACGGCTGCAGGGACGGCAGCCGGGCTTGGACCAAATGGAGGCCAGCGGGGAGTCCGTCCCGGACAAAATGGGGGCGAGCGCGACCAACATTTTCAAAAAATTCGCCGCTCACGCGGCTCCCATGCCGTACAAAATGAGGCCCGCGTCGCCACCACCTTGGACAAAATGGAGGCCAGCTTGGCTACCTCATTGGACAAAATGGAGGCCAGCTTGGCCACCATCTTGGACGAAATGGAGGACAGCCAGGCCTACATTTTGGAAAAATGGCGGCTGCGCCAGCCGCCATCTTGGTCAGATGGCGGCAAGTAGCCAACAGAGTGTCCCCAGTGATCCCGCAGTCAACCCAGAATGATGCCAGGGTGCAGCCAGGGTTCCCAGCTTGCACCCAGTCATGCCGGAGTGATGCCAGAGTGGCGGTCTTTATCATCAGACCACCACCACCAACAACAACAACTTGTGTTTATAATATATATATATTACCTGTATATTTATGATGTATTTGTATATTTGGAAGTGTATTTGCACAGGGGCAGCACGGCTGCAGGGACGGCAGCCGGGCTTGGACCAAATGGAGGCCAGCGGGGAGTCCGTCCCGGACAAAATGGGGGCGAGCGCGACCAACATTTTCAAAAAATTCGCCGCTCACGCGGCTCCCATGCCGTACAAAATGAGGCCCGCGTCGCCACCACCTTGGACAAAATGGAGGCCAGCTTGGCTACCTCATTGGACAAAATGGAGGCCAGCTTGGCCACCATCTTGGACGAAATGGAGGACAGCCAGGCCTACATTTTGGAAAAATGGCGGCTGCGCCAGCCGCCATCTTGGTCAGATGGCGGCAAGTAGCCAACAGAGTGTCCCCAGTGATCCCGCAGTCAACCCAGAATGATGCCAGGGTGCAGCCAGGGTTCCCAGCTTGCACCCAGTCATGCCGGAGTGATGCCAGAGTGGCGGTCTTTATCATCAGACCACCACCACCACCAACAACAACTTGTGTTTATAATATATATATATTACCTGTATATTTATGATGTATTTGTATATTTGGAAGTGTATTTGCACAGGGGCAGCACGGCTGCAGGGACGGCAGCCGGGCTTGGACCAAATGGAGGCCAGCGGGGAGTCCGTCCCGGACAAAATGGGGGCGAGCGCGACCAACATTTTCAAAAAATTCGCCGCTCACGCGGCTCCCATGCCGTACAAAATGAGGCCCGCGTCGCCACCACCTTGGACAAAATGGAGGCCAGCTTGGCTACCTCATTGGACAAAATGGAGGCCAGCTTGGCTACCTCATTGGACAAAATGGAGGCCAACTTGGCCACCACCTTGGACAAAATGGAGGACAGCCAGGCCTACATTTTGGAAAAATGGCGGCTGCGCCAGCCGCCATCTTGGTCAGATGGCGGCTGGTAGCCAACAGAGTGTCCCCAGTGATCCCGCAGTCAACCCAGAATGATGCCAGGGTGCAGCCAGGGTTCCCAGCTTGCACCCAGTCATGCCGGAGTGATGCCAGAGTGGCGGTCTTTATCATCAGACCACCACCACCACCAACAACAACTTGTGTTTATAATATATATATATTACCTGTATATTTATGATGTATTTGTATATTTGGAAGTGTATTTGCACAGGGGCAGCACGGCTGCAGGGACGGCAGCCGGGCTTGGACCAAATGGAGGCCAGCGGGGAGTCCGTCCCGGACAAAATGGGGGCGAGCGCGACCAACATTTTCAAAAAATTCGCCGCTCACGCGGCTCCCATGCCGTACAAAATGAGGCCCGCGTCGCCACCACCTTGGACAAAATGGAGGCCAGCTTGGCTACCTCATTGGACAAAATGGAGGCCAGCTTGGCCACCATCTTGGACGAAATGGAGGACAGCCAGGCCTACATTTTGGAAAAATGGCGGCTGCGCCAGCCGCCATCTTGGTCAGATGGCGGCAGGTAGCCAACAGAGTGTCCCCAGTGATCCCGCAGTCAACCCAGAATGATGCCAGGGTGCAGCCAGGGTTCCCAGCTTGCACCCAGTCATGCCGGAGTGATGCCAGAGTGGCGGTCTTTATCATCAGACCACCACCACCAACAACAACAACTTGTGTTTATAATATATATATATTACCTGTATATTTATGATGTATTTGTATATTTGGAAGTGTATTTGCACAGGGGCAGCACGGCTGCAGGGACGGCAGCCGGGCTTGGACCAAATGGAGGCCAGCGGGGAGTCCGTCCCGGACAAAATGGGGGCGAGCGCGACCAACATTTTCAAAAAATTCGCCGCTCACGCGGCTCCCATGCCGTACAAAATGAGGCCCGCGTCGCCACCACCTTGGACAAAATGGAGGCCAGCTTGGCTACCTCATTGGACAAAATGGAGGCCAGCTTGGCTACCTCATTGGACAAAATGGAGGCCAACTTGGCCACCACCTTGGACAAAATGGAGGACAGCCAGGCCTACATTTTGGAAAAATGGCGGCTGCGCCAGCCGCCATCTTGGTCAGATGGCGGCTGGTAGCCAACAGAGTGTCCCCAGTGATCCCGCAGTCAACCCAGAATGATGCCAGGGTGCAGCCAGGGTTCCCAGCTTGCACCCAGTCATGCCGGAGTGATGCCAGAGTGGCGGTCTTTATCATCAGACCACCACCACCACCAACAACAACTTGTGTTTATAATATATATATATTACCTGTATATTTATGATGTATTTGTATATTTGGAAGTGTATTTGCACAGGGGCAGCACGGCTGCAGGGACGGCAGCCGGGCTTGGACCAAATGGAGGCCAGCGGGGAGTCCGTCCCGGACAAAATGGGGGCGAGCGCGACCAACATTTTCAAAAAATTCGCCGCTCACGCGGCTCCCATGCCGTACAAAATGAGGCCCGCGTCGCCACCACCTTGGACAAAATGGAGGCCAGCTTGGCTACCTCATTGGACAAAATGGAGGCCAGCTTGGCTACCTCATTGGACAAAATGGAGGCCCACTTGGCCACCATCTTGGACGAAATGGAGGACAGCCAGGCCTACATTTTGGAAAAATGGCGGCTGCGCCAGCCGCCATCTTGGTCAGATGGCGGCAGGTAGCCAACAGAGTGTCCCCAGTGATCCCGCAGTCAACCCAGAATGATGCCAGGGTGCAGCCAGGGTTCCCAGCTTGCACCCAGTCATGCCGGAGTGATGCCAGAGTGGCGGTCTTTATCATCAGACCACCACCACCACCAACAACAACTTGTGTTTATAATATATATATATTACCTGTATATTTATGATGTATTTGTATATTTGGAAGTGTATTTGCACAGGGGCAGCACGGCTGCAGGGACGGCAGCCGGGCTTGGACCAAATGGAGGCCAGCGGGGAGTCCGTCCCGGACAAAATGGGGGCGAGCGCGACCAACATTTTCAAAAAATTCGCCGCTCACGCGGCTCCCATGCCGTACAAAATGAGGCCCGCGTCGCCACCACCTTGGACAAAATGGAGGCCAGCTTGGCTACCTCATTGGACAAAATGGAGGCCAGCTTGGCCACCATCTTGGACGAAATGGAGGACAGCCAGGCCTACATTTTGGAAAAATGGCGGCTGCGCCAGCCGCCATCTTGGTCAGATGGCGGCAAGTAGCCAACAGAGTGTCCCCAGTGATCCCGCAGTCAACCCAGAATGATGCCAGGGTGCAGCCAGGGTTCCCAGCTTGCACCCAGTCATGCCGGAGTGATGCCAGAGTGGCGGTCTTTATCATCAGACCACCACCACCACCAACAACAACTTGTGTTTATAATATATATATATTACCTGTATATTTATGATGTATTTGTATATTTGGAAGTGTATTTGCACAGGGGCAGCACGGCTGCAGGGACGGCAGCCGGGCTTGGACCAAATGGAGGCCAGCGGGGAGTCCGTCCCGGACAAAATGGGGGCGAGCGCGACCAACATTTTCAAAAAATTCGCCGCTCACGCGGCTCCCATGCCGTACAAAATGAGGCCCGCGTCGCCACCACCTTGGACAAAATGGAGGCCAGCTTGGCTACCTCATTGGACAAAATGGAGGCCAGCTTGGCTACCTCATTGGACAAAATGGAGGCCAACTTGGCCACCACCTTGGACAAAATGGAGGACAGCCAGGCCTACATTTTGGAAAAATGGCGGCTGCGCCAGCCGCCATCTTGGTCAGATGGCGGCTGGTAGCCAACAGAGTGTCCCCAGTGATCCCGCAGTCAACCCAGAATGATGCCAGGGTGCAGCCAGGGTTCCCAGCTTGCACCCAGTCATGCCGGAGTGATGCCAGAGTGGCGGTCTTTATCATCAGACCACCACCACCACCAACAACAACTTGTGTTTATAATATATATATATTACCTGTATATTTATGATGTATTTGTATATTTGGAAGTGTATTTGCACAGGGGCAGCACGGCTGCAGGGACGGCAGCCGGGCTTGGACCAAATGGAGGCCAGCGGGGAGTCCGTCCCGGACAAAATGGGGGCGAGCGCGACCAACATTTTCAAAAAATTCGCCGCTCACGCGGCTCCCATGCCGTACAAAATGAGGCCCGCGTCGCCACCACCTTGGACAAAATGGAGGCCAGCTTGGCTACCTCATTGGACAAAATGGAGGCCAGCTTGGCTACCTCATTGGACAAAATGGAGGCCAACTTGGCCACCACCTTGGACAAAATGGAGGACAGCCAGGCCTACATTTTGGAAAAATGGCGGCTGCGCCAGCCGCCATCTTGGTCAGATGGCGGCTGGTAGCCAACAGAGTGTCCCCAGTGATCCCGCAGTCAACCCAGAATGATGCCAGGGTGCAGCCAGGGTTCCCAGCTTGCACCCAGTCATGCCGGAGTGATGCCAGAGTGGCGGTCTTTATCATCAGACCACCACCACCACCAACAACAACTTGTGTTTATAATATATATATATTACCTGTATATTTATGATGTATTTGTATATTTGGAAGTGTATTTGCACAGGGGCAGCACGGCTGCAGGGACGGCAGCCGGGCTTGGACCAAATGGAGGCCAGCGGGGAGTCCGTCCCGGACAAAATGGGGGCGAGCGCGACCAACATTTTCAAAAAATTCGCCGCTCACGCGGCTCCCATGCCGTACAAAATGAGGCCCGCGTCGCCACCACCTTGGACAAAATGGAGGCCAGCTTGGCTACCTCATTGGACAAAATGGAGGCCAGCTTGGCTACCTCATTGGACAAAATGGAGGCCCACTTGGCCACCATCTTGGACGAAATGGAGGACAGCCAGGCCTACATTTTGGAAAAATGGCGGCTGCGCCAGCCGCCATCTTGGTCAGATGGCGGCAGGTAGCCAACAGAGTGTCCCCAGTGATCCCGCAGTCAACCCAGAATGATGCCAGGGTGCAGCCAGGGTTCCCAGCTTGCACCCAGTCATGCCGGAGTGATGCCAGAGTGGCGGTCTTTATCATCAGACCACCACCACCACCAACAACAACTTGTGTTTATAATATATATATATTACCTGTATATTTATGATGTATTTGTATATTTGGAAGTGTATTTGCACAGGGGCAGCACGGCTGCAGGGACGGCAGCCGGGCTTGGACCAAATGGAGGCCAGCGGGGAGTCCGTCCCGGACAAAATGGGGGCGAGCGCGACCAACATTTTCAAAAAATTCGCCGCTCACGCGGCTCCCATGCCGTACAAAATGAGGCCCGCGTCGCCACCACCTTGGACAAAATGGAGGCCAGCTTGGCTACCTCATTGGACAAAATGGAGGCCAGCTTGGCCACCATCTTGGACGAAATGGAGGACAGCCAGGCCTACATTTTGGAAAAATGGCGGCTGCGCCAGCCGCCATCTTGGTCAGATGGCGGCAAGTAGCCAACAGAGTGTCCCCAGTGATCCCGCAGTCAACCCAGAATGATGCCAGGGTGCAGCCAGGGTTCCCAGCTTGCACCCAGTCATGCCGGAGTGATGCCAGAGTGGCGGTCTTTATCATCAGACCACCACCACCACCAACAACAACTTGTGTTTATAATATATATATATTACCTGTATATTTATGATGTATTTGTATATTTGGAAGTGTATTTGCACAGGGGCAGCACGGCTGCAGGGACGGCAGCCGGGCTTGGACCAAATGGAGGCCAGCGGGGAGTCCGTCCCGGACAAAATGGGGGCGAGCGCGACCAACATTTTCAAAAAATTCGCCGCTCACGCGGCTCCCATGCCGTACAAAATGAGGCCCGCGTCGCCACCACCTTGGACAAAATGGAGGCCAGCTTGGCTACCTCATTGGACAAAATGGAGGCCAGCTTGGCTACCTCATTGGACAAAATGGAGGCCAACTTGGCCACCACCTTGGACAAAATGGAGGACAGCCAGGCCTACATTTTGGAAAAATGGCGGCTGCGCCAGCCGCCATCTTGGTCAGATGGCGGCTGGTAGCCAACAGAGTGTCCCCAGTGATCCCGCAGTCAACCCAGAATGATGCCAGGGTGCAGCCAGGGTTCCCAGCTTGCACCCAGTCATGCCGGAGTGATGCCAGAGTGGCGGTCTTTATCATCAGACCACCACCACCACCAACAACAACTTGTGTTTATAATATATATATATTACCTGTATATTTATGATGTATTTGTATATTTGGAAGTGTATTTGCACAGGGGCAGCACGGCTGCAGGGACGGCAGCCGGGCTTGGACCAAATGGAGGCCAGCGGGGAGTCCGTCCCGGACAAAATGGGGGCGAGCGCGACCAACATTTTCAAAAAATTCGCCGCTCACGCGGCTCCCATGCCGTACAAAATGAGGCCCGCGTCGCCACCACCTTGGACAAAATGGAGGCCAGCTTGGCTACCTCATTGGACAAAATGGAGGCCAGCTTGGCCACCATCTTGGACGAAATGGAGGACAGCCAGGCCTACATTTTGGAAAAATGGCGGCTGCGCCAGCCGCCATCTTGGTCAGATGGCGGCAGGTAGCCAACAGAGTGTCCCCAGTGATCCCGCAGTCAACCCAGAATGATGCCAGGGTGCAGCCAGGGTTCCCAGCTTGCACCCAGTCATGCCGGAGTGATGCCAGAGTGGCGGTCTTTATCATCAGACCACCACCACCAACAACAACAACTTGTGTTTATAATATATATATATTACCTGTATATTTATGATGTATTTGTATATTTGGAAGTGTATTTGCACAGGGGCAGCACGGCTGCAGGGACGGCAGCCGGGCTTGGACCAAATGGAGGCCAGCGGGGAGTCCGTCCCGGACAAAATGGGGGCGAGCGCGACCAACATTTTCAAAAAATTCGCCGCTCACGCGGCTCCCATGCCGTACAAAATGAGGCCCGCGTCGCCACCACCTTGGACAAAATGGAGGCCAGCTTGGCTACCTCATTGGACAAAATGGAGGCCAGCTTGGCTACCTCATTGGACAAAATGGAGGCCAACTTGGCCACCACCTTGGACAAAATGGAGGACAGCCAGGCCTACATTTTGGAAAAATGGCGGCTGCGCCAGCCGCCATCTTGGTCAGATGGCGGCTGGTAGCCAACAGAGTGTCCCCAGTGATCCCGCAGTCAACCCAGAATGATGCCAGGGTGCAGCCAGGGTTCCCAGCTTGCACCCAGTCATGCCGGAGTGATGCCAGAGTGGCGGTCTTTATCATCAGACCACCACCACCACCAACAACAACTTGTGTTTATAATATATATATATTACCTGTATATTTATGATGTATTTGTATATTTGGAAGTGTATTTGCACAGGGGCAGCACGGCTGCAGGGACGGCAGCCGGGCTTGGACCAAATGGA
This sequence comes from Heptranchias perlo, assembly GCF_035084215.1. Taxonomy (NCBI): domain Eukaryota; kingdom Metazoa; phylum Chordata; class Chondrichthyes; order Hexanchiformes; family Hexanchidae; genus Heptranchias; species Heptranchias perlo. The sequence goes on along the minus strand of NW_027139935.1, from coordinate 47,741 downwards.
GGCCAGCGGGGAGTCCGTCCCGGACAAAATGGGGGCGAGCGCGACCAACATTTTCAAAAAATTCGCCGCTCACGCGGCTCCCATGCCGTACAAAATGAGGCCCGCGTCGCCACCACCTTGGACAAAATGGAGGCCAGCTTGGCTACCTCATTGGACAAAATGGAGGCCAGCTTGGCTACCTCATTGGACAAAATGGAGGCCCACTTGGCCACCATCTTGGACGAAATGGAGGACAGCCAGGCCTACATTTTGGAAAAATGGCGGCTGCGCCAGCCGCCATCTTGGTCAGATGGCGGCAGGTAGCCAACAGAGTGTCCCCAGTGATCCCGCAGTCAACCCAGAATGATGCCAGGGTGCAGCCAGGGTTCCCAGCTTGCACCCAGTCATGCCGGAGTGATGCCAGAGTGGCGGTCTTTATCATCAGACCACCACCACCACCAACAACAACTTGTGTTTATAATATATATATATTACCTGTATATTTATGATGTATTTGTATATTTGGAAGTGTATTTGCACAGGGGCAGCACGGCTGCAGGGACGGCAGCCGGGCTTGGACCAAATGGAGGCCAGCGGGGAGTCCGTCCCGGACAAAATGGGGGCGAGCGCGACCAACATTTTCAAAAAATTCGCCGCTCACGCGGCTCCCATGCCGTACAAAATGAGGCCCGCGTCGCCACCACCTTGGACAAAATGGAGGCCAGCTTGGCTACCTCATTGGACAAAATGGAGGCCAGCTTGGCTACCTCATTGGACAAAATGGAGGCCAACTTGGCCACCACCTTGGACAAAATGGAGGACAGCCAGGCCTACATTTTGGAAAAATGGCGGCTGCGCCAGCCGCCATCTTGGTCAGATGGCGGCTGGTAGCCAACAGAGTGTCCCCAGTGATCCCGCAGTCAACCCAGAATGATGCCAGGGTGCAGCCAGGGTTCCCAGCTTGCACCCAGTCATGCCGGAGTGATGCCAGAGTGGCGGTCTTTATCATCAGACCACCACCACCACCAACAACAACTTGTGTTTATAATATATATATATTACCTGTATATTTATGATGTATTTGTATATTTGGAAGTGTATTTGCACAGGGGCAGCACGGCTGCAGGGACGGCAGCCGGGCTTGGACCAAATGGAGGCCAGCGGGGAGTCCGTCCCGGACAAAATGGGGGCGAGCGCGACCAACATTTTCAAAAAATTCGCCGCTCACGCGGCTCCCATGCCGTACAAAATGAGGCCCGCGTCGCCACCACCTTGGACAAAATGGAGGCCAGCTTGGCTACCTCATTGGACAAAATGGAGGCCAGCTTGGCCACCTCATTGGACAAAATGGAGGCCAACTTGGCCACCACCTTGGACAAAATGGAGGACAGCCAGGCCTACATTTTGGAAAAATGGCGGCTGCGCCAGCCGCCATCTTGGTCAGATGGCGGCTGGTAGCCAACAGAGTGTCCCCAGTGATCCCGCAGTCAACCCAGAATGATGCCAGGGTGCAGCCAGGGTTCCCAGCTTGCACCCAGTCATGCCGGAGTGATGCCAGAGTGGCGGTCTTTATCATCAGACCACCACCACCACCAACAACAACTTGTGTTTATAATATATATATATTACCTGTATATTTATGATGTATTTGTATATTTGGAAGTGTATTTGCACAGGGGCAGCACGGCTGCAGGGACGGCAGCCGGGCTTGGACCAAATGGAGGCCAGCGGGGAGTCCGTCCCGGACAAAATGGGGGCGAGCGCGACCAACATTTTCAAAAAATTCGCCGCTCACGCGGCTCCCATGCCGTACAAAATGAGGCCCGCGTCGCCACCACCTTGGACAAAATGGAGGCCAGCTTGGCTACCTCATTGGACAAAATGGAGGCCAGCTTGGCCACCTCATTGGACAAAATGGAGGCCAACTTGGCCACCACCTTGGACAAAATGGAGGACAGCCAGGCCTACATTTTGGAAAAATGGCGGCTGCGCCAGCCGCCATCTTGGTCAGATGGCGGCTGGTAGCCAACAGAGTGTCCCCAGTGATCCCGCAGTCAACCCAGAATGATGCCAGGGTGCAGCCAGGGTTCCCAGCTTGCACCCAGTCATGCCGGAGTGATGCCAGAGTGGCGGTCTTTATCATCAGACCACCACCACCACCAACAACAACTTGTGTTTATAATATATATATATTACCTGTATATTTATGATGTATTTGTATATTTGGAAGTGTATTTGCACAGGGGCAGCACGGCTGCAGGGACGGCAGCCGGGCTTGGACCAAATGGAGGCCAGCGGGGAGTCCGTCCCGGACAAAATGGGGGCGAGCGCGACCAACATTTTCAAAAAATTCGCCGCTCACGCGGCTCCCATGCCGTACAAAATGAGGCCCGCGTCGCCACCACCTTGGACAAAATGGAGGCCAGCTTGGCTACCTCATTGGACAAAATGGAGGCCAGCTTGGCCACCATCTTGGACGAAATGGAGGACAGCCAGGCCTACATTTTGGAAAAATGGCGGCTGCGCCAGCCGCCATCTTGGTCAGATGGCGGCAAGTAGCCAACAGAGTGTCCCCAGTGATCCCGCAGTCAACCCAGAATGATGCCAGGGTGCAGCCAGGGTTCCCAGCTTGCACCCAGTCATGCCGGAGTGATGCCAGAGTGGCGGTCTTTATCATCAGACCACCACCACCAACAACAACAACTTGTGTTTATAATATATATATATTACCTGTATATTTATGATGTATTTGTATATTTGGAAGTGTATTTGCACAGGGGCAGCACGGCTGCAGGGACGGCAGCCGGGCTTGGACCAAATGGAGGCCAGCGGGGAGTCCGTCCCGGACAAAATGGGGGCGAGCGCGACCAACATTTTCAAAAAATTCGCCGCTCACGCGGCTCCCATGCCGTACAAAATGAGGCCCGCGTCGCCACCACCTTGGACAAAATGGAGGCCAGCTTGGCTACCTCATTGGACAAAATGGAGGCCAGCTTGGCTACCTCATTGGACAAAATGGAGGCCAACTTGGCCACCACCTTGGACAAAATGGAGGACAGCCAGGCCTACATTTTGGAAAAATGGCGGCTGCGCCAGCCGCCATCTTGGTCAGATGGCGGCTGGTAGCCAACAGAGTGTCCCCAGTGATCCCGCAGTCAACCCAGAATGATGCCAGGGTGCAGCCAGGGTTCCCAGCTTGCACCCAGTCATGCCGGAGTGATGCCAGAGTGGCGGTCTTTATCATCAGACCACCACCACCACCAACAACAACTTGTGTTTATAATATATATATATTACCTGTATATTTATGATGTATTTGTATATTTGGAAGTGTATTTGCACAGGGGCAGCACGGCTGCAGGGACGGCAGCCGGGCTTGGACCAAATGGAGGCCAGCGGGGAGTCCGTCCCGGACAAAATGGGGGCGAGCGCGACCAACATTTTCAAAAAATTCGCCGCTCACGCGGCTCCCATGCCGTACAAAATGAGGCCCGCGTCGCCACCACCTTGGACAAAATGGAGGCCAGCTTGGCTACCTCATTGGACAAAATGGAGGCCAGCTTGGCCACCATCTTGGACGAAATGGAGGACAGCCAGGCCTACATTTTGGAAAAATGGCGGCTGCGCCAGCCGCCATCTTGGTCAGATGGCGGCAGGTAGCCAACAGAGTGTCCCCAGTGATCCCGCAGTCAACCCAGAATGATGCCAGGGTGCAGCCAGGGTTCCCAGCTTGCACCCAGTCATGCCGGAGTGATGCCAGAGTGGCGGTCTTTATCATCAGACCACCACCACCAACAACAACAACTTGTGTTTATAATATATATATATTACCTGTATATTTATGATGTATTTGTATATTTGGAAGTGTATTTGCACAGGGGCAGCACGGCTGCAGGGACGGCAGCCGGGCTTGGACCAAATGGAGGCCAGCGGGGAGTCCGTCCCGGACAAAATGGGGGCGAGCGCGACCAACATTTTCAAAAAATTCGCCGCTCACGCGGCTCCCATGCCGTACAAAATGAGGCCCGCGTCGCCACCACCTTGGACAAAATGGAGGCCAGCTTGGCTACCTCATTGGACAAAATGGAGGCCAGCTTGGCTACCTCATTGGACAAAATGGAGGCCAACTTGGCCACCACCTTGGACAAAATGGAGGACAGCCAGGCCTACATTTTGGAAAAATGGCGGCTGCGCCAGCCGCCATCTTGGTCAGATGGCGGCTGGTAGCCAACAGAGTGTCCCCAGTGATCCCGCAGTCAACCCAGAATGATGCCAGGGTGCAGCCAGGGTTCCCAGCTTGCACCCAGTCATGCCGGAGTGATGCCAGAGTGGCGGTCTTTATCATCAGACCACCACCACCACCAACAACAACTTGTGTTTATAATATATATATATTACCTGTATATTTATGATGTATTTGTATATTTGGAAGTGTATTTGCACAGGGGCAGCACGGCTGCAGGGACGGCAGCCGGGCTTGGACCAAATGGAGGCCAGCGGGGAGTCCGTCCCGGACAAAATGGGGGCGAGCGCGACCAACATTTTCAAAAAATTCGCCGCTCACGCGGCTCCCATGCCGTACAAAATGAGGCCCGCGTCGCCACCACCTTGGACAAAATGGAGGCCAGCTTGGCTACCTCATTGGACAAAATGGAGGCCAGCTTGGCTACCTCATTGGACAAAATGGAGGCCAACTTGGCCACCACCTTGGACAAAATGGAGGACAGCCAGGCCTACATTTTGGAAAAATGGCGGCTGCGCCAGCCGCCATCTTGGTCAGATGGCGGCTGGTAGCCAACAGAGTGTCCCCAGTGATCCCGCAGTCAACCCAGAATGATGCCAGGGTGCAGCCAGGGTTCCCAGCTTGCACCCAGTCATGCCGGAGTGATGCCAGAGTGGCGGTCTTTATCATCAGACCACCACCACCACCAACAACAACTTGTGTTTATAATATATATATATTACCTGTATATTTATGATGTATTTGTATATTTGGAAGTGTATTTGCACAGGGGCAGCACGGCTGCAGGGACGGCAGCCGGGCTTGGACCAAATGGAGGCCAGCGGGGAGTCCGTCCCGGACAAAATGGGGGCGAGCGCGACCAACATTTTCAAAAAATTCGCCGCTCACGCGGCTCCCATGCCGTACAAAATGAGGCCCGCGTCGCCACCACCTTGGACAAAATGGAGGCCAGCTTGGCTACCTCATTGGACAAAATGGAGGCCAGCTTGGCCACCTCATTGGACAAAATGGAGGCCAACTTGGCCACCACCTTGGACAAAATGGAGGACAGCCAGGCCTACATTTTGGAAAAATGGCGGCTGCGCCAGCCGCCATCTTGGTCAGATGGCGGCTGGTAGCCAACAGAGTGTCCCCAGTGATCCCGCAGTCAACCCAGAATGATGCCAGGGTGCAGCCAGGGTTCCCAGCTTGCACCCAGTCATGCCGGAGTGATGCCAGAGTGGCGGTCTTTATCATCAGACCACCACCACCACCAACAACAACTTGTGTTTATAATATATATATATTACCTGTATATTTATGATGTATTTGTATATTTGGAAGTGTATTTGCACAGGGGCAGCACGGCTGCAGGGACGGCAGCCGGGCTTGGACCAAATGGAGGCCAGCGGGGAGTCCGTCCCGGACAAAATGGGGGCGAGCGCGACCAACATTTTCAAAAAATTCGCCGCTCACGCGGCTCCCATGCCGTACAAAATGAGGCCCGCGTCGCCACCACCTTGGACAAAATGGAGGCCAGCTTGGCTACCTCATTGGACAAAATGGAGGCCAGCTTGGCCACCATCTTGGACGAAATGGAGGACAGCCAGGCCTACATTTTGGAAAAATGGCGGCTGCGCCAGCCGCCATCTTGGTCAGATGGCGGCAAGTAGCCAACAGAGTGTCCCCAGTGATCCCGCAGTCAACCCAGAATGATGCCAGGGTGCAGCCAGGGTTCCCAGCTTGCACCCAGTCATGCCGGAGTGATGCCAGAGTGGCGGTCTTTATCATCAGACCACCACCACCAACAACAACAACTTGTGTTTATAATATATATATATTACCTGTATATTTATGATGTATTTGTATATTTGGAAGTGTATTTGCACAGGGGCAGCACGGCTGCAGGGACGGCAGCCGGGCTTGGACCAAATGGAGGCCAGCGGGGAGTCCGTCCCGGACAAAATGGGGGCGAGCGCGACCAACATTTTCAAAAAATTCGCCGCTCACGCGGCTCCCATGCCGTACAAAATGAGGCCCGCGTCGCCACCACCTTGGACAAAATGGAGGCCAGCTTGGCTACCTCATTGGACAAAATGGAGGCCAGCTTGGCTACCTCATTGGACAAAATGGAGGCCAACTTGGCCACCACCTTGGACAAAATGGAGGACAGCCAGGCCTACATTTTGGAAAAATGGCGGCTGCGCCAGCCGCCATCTTGGTCAGATGGCGGCTGGTAGCCAACAGAGTGTCCCCAGTGATCCCGCAGTCAACCCAGAATGATGCCAGGGTGCAGCCAGGGTTCCCAGCTTGCACCCAGTCATGCCGGAGTGATGCCAGAGTGGCGGTCTTTATCATCAGACCACCACCACCACCAACAACAACTTGTGTTTATAATATATATATATTACCTGTATATTTATGATGTATTTGTATATTTGGAAGTGTATTTGCACAGGGGCAGCACGGCTGCAGGGACGGCAGCCGGGCTTGGACCAAATGGAGGCCAGCGGGGAGTCCGTCCCGGACAAAATGGGGGCGAGCGCGACCAACATTTTCAAAAAATTCGCCGCTCACGCGGCTCCCATGCCGTACAAAATGAGGCCCGCGTCGCCACCACCTTGGACAAAATGGAGGCCAGCTTGGCTACCTCATTGGACAAAATGGAGGCCAGCTTGGCCACCTCATTGGACAAAATGGAGGCCAACTTGGCCACCACCTTGGACAAAATGGAGGACAGCCAGGCCTACATTTTGGAAAAATGGCGGCTGCGCCAGCCGCCATCTTGGTCAGATGGCGGCTGGTAGCCAACAGAGTGTCCCCAGTGATCCCGCAGTCAACCCAGAATGATGCCAGGGTGCAGCCAGGGTTCCCAGCTTGCACCCAGTCATGCCGGAGTGATGCCAGAGTGGCGGTCTTTATCATCAGACCACCACCACCACCAACAACAACTTGTGTTTATAATATATATATATTACCTGTATATTTATGATGTATTTGTATATTTGGAAGTGTATTTGCACAGGGGCAGCACGGCTGCAGGGACGGCAGCCGGGCTTGGACCAAATGGAGGCCAGCGGGGAGTCCGTCCCGGACAAAATGGGGGCGAGCGCGACCAACATTTTCAAAAAATTCGCCGCTCACGCGGCTCCCATGCCGTACAAAATGAGGCCCGCGTCGCCACCACCTTGGACAAAATGGAGGCCAGCTTGGCTACCTCATTGGACAAAATGGAGGCCAGCTTGGCCACCATCTTGGACGAAATGGAGGACAGCCAGGCCTACATTTTGGAAAAATGGCGGCTGCGCCAGCCGCCATCTTGGTCAGATGGCGGCAAGTAGCCAACAGAGTGTCCCCAGTGATCCCGCAGTCAACCCAGAATGATGCCAGGGTGCAGCCAGGGTTCCCAGCTTGCACCCAGTCATGCCGGAGTGATGCCAGAGTGGCGGTCTTTATCATCAGACCACCACCACCAACAACAACAACTTGTGTTTATAATATATATATATTACCTGTATATTTATGATGTATTTGTATATTTGGAAGTGTATTTGCACAGGGGCAGCACGGCTGCAGGGACGGCAGCCGGGCTTGGACCAAATGGAGGCCAGCGGGGAGTCCGTCCCGGACAAAATGGGGGCGAGCGCGACCAACATTTTCAAAAAATTCGCCGCTCACGCGGCTCCCATGCCGTACAAAATGAGGCCCGCGTCGCCACCACCTTGGACAAAATGGAGGCCAGCTTGGCTACCTCATTGGACAAAATGGAGGCCAGCTTGGCTACCTCATTGGACAAAATGGAGGCCAACTTGGCCACCACCTTGGACAAAATGGAGGACAGCCAGGCCTACATTTTGGAAAAATGGCGGCTGCGCCAGCCGCCATCTTGGTCAGATGGCGGCTGGTAGCCAACAGAGTGTCCCCAGTGATCCCGCAGTCAACCCAGAATGATGCCAGGGTGCAGCCAGGGTTCCCAGCTTGCACCCAGTCATGCCGGAGTGATGCCAGAGTGGCGGTCTTTATCATCAGACCACCACCACCACCAACAACAACTTGTGTTTATAATATATATATATTACCTGTATATTTATGATGTATTTGTATATTTGGAAGTGTATTTGCACAGGGGCAGCACGGCTGCAGGGACGGCAGCCGGGCTTGGACCAAATGGAGGCCAGCGGGGAGTCCGTCCCGGACAAAATGGGGGCGAGCGCGACCAACATTTTCAAAAAATTCGCCGCTCACGCGGCTCCCATGCCGTACAAAATGAGGCCCGCGTCGCCACCACCTTGGACAAAATGGAGGCCAGCTTGGCTACCTCATTGGACAAAATGGAGGCCAACTTGGCCACCACCTTGGACAAAATGGAGGACAGCCAGGCCTACATTTTGGAAAAATGGCGGCTGCGCCAGCCGCCATCTTGGTCAGATGGCGGCTGGTAGCCAACAGAGTGTCCCCAGTGATCCCGCAGTCAACCCAGAATGATGCCAGGGTGCAGCCAGGGTTCCCAGCTTGCACCCAGTCATGCCGGAGTGATGCCAGAGTGGCGGTCTTTATCATCAGACCACCACCACCAACAACAACAACTTGTGTTTATAATATATATATATTACCTGTATATTTATGATGTATTTGTATATTTGGAAGTGTATTTGCACAGGGGCAGCACGGCTGCAGGGACGGCAGCCGGGCTTGGACCAAATGGAGGCCAGCGGGGAGTCCGTCCCGGACAAAATGGGGGCGAGCGCGACCAACATTTTCAAAAAATTCGCCGCTCACGCGGCTCCCATGCCGTACAAAATGAGGCCCGCGTCGCCACCACCTTGGACAAAATGGAGGCCAGCTTGGCTACCTCATTGGACAAAATGGAGGCCAGCTTGGCTACCTCATTGGACAAAATGGAGGCCAACTTGGCCACCACCTTGGACAAAATGGAGGACAGCCAGGCCTACATTTTGGAAAAATGGCGGCTGCGCCAGCCGCCATCTTGGTCAGATGGCGGCTGGTAGCCAACAGAGTGTCCCCAGTGATCCCGCAGTCAACCCAGAATGATGCCAGGGTGCAGCCAGGGTTCCCAGCTTGCACCCAGTCATGCCGGAGTGATGCCAGAGTGGCGGTCTTTATCATCAGACCACCACCACCACCAACAACAACTTGTGTTTATAATATATATATATTACCTGTATATTTATGATGTATTTGTATATTTGGAAGTGTATTTGCACAGGGGCAGCACGGCTGCAGGGACGGCAGCCGGGCTTGGACCAAATGGAGGCCAGCGGGGAGTCCGTCCCGGACAAAATGGGGGCGAGCGCGACCAACATTTTCAAAAAATTCGCCGCTCACGCGGCTCCCATGCCGTACAAAATGAGGCCCGCGTCGCCACCACCTTGGACAAAATGGAGGCCAGCTTGGCTACCTCATTGGACAAAATGGAGGCCAGCTTGGCCACCTCATTGGACAAAATGGAGGCCAACTTGGCCACCACCTTGGACAAAATGGAGGACAGCCAGGCCTACATTTTGGAAAAATGGCGGCTGCGCCAGCCGCCATCTTGGTCAGATGGCGGCTGGTAGCCAACAGAGTGTCCCCAGTGATCCCGCAGTCAACCCAGAATGATGCCAGGGTGCAGCCAGGGTTCCCAGCTTGCACCCAGTCATGCCGGAGTGATGCCAGAGTGGCGGTCTTTATCATCAGACCACCACCACCACCAACAACAACTTGTGTTTATAATATATATATATTACCTGTATATTTATGATGTATTTGTATATTTGGAAGTGTATTTGCACAGGGGCAGCACGGCTGCAGGGACGGCAGCCGGGCTTGGACCAAATGGAGGCCAGCGGGGAGTCCGTCCCGGACAAAATGGGGGCGAGCGCGACCAACATTTTCAAAAAATTCGCCGCTCACGCGGCTCCCATGCCGTACAAAATGAGGCCCGCGTCGCCACCACCTTGGACAAAATGGAGGCCAGCTTGGCTACCTCATTGGACAAAATGGAGGCCAGCTTGGCCACCATCTTGGACGAAATGGAGGACAGCCAGGCCTACATTTTGGAAAAATGGCGGCTGCGCCAGCCGCCATCTTGGTCAGATGGCGGCAAGTAGCCAACAGAGTGTCCCCAGTGATCCCGCAGTCAACCCAGAATGATGCCAGGGTGCAGCCAGGGTTCCCAGCTTGCACCCAGTCATGCCGGAGTGATGCCAGAGTGGCGGTCTTTATCATCAGACCACCACCACCAACAACAACAACTTGTGTTTATAATATATATATATTACCTGTATATTTATGATGTATTTGTATATTTGGAAGTGTATTTGCACAGGGGCAGCACGGCTGCAGGGACGGCAGCCGGGCTTGGACCAAATGGAGGCCAGCGGGGAGTCCGTCCCGGACAAAATGGGGGCGAGCGCGACCAACATTTTCAAAAAATTCGCCGCTCACGCGGCTCCCATGCCGTACAAAATGAGGCCCGCGTCGCCACCACCTTGGACAAAATGGAGGCCAGCTTGGCTACCTCATTGGACAAAATGGAGGCCAGCTTGGCTACCTCATTGGACAAAATGGAGGCCAACTTGGCCACCACCTTGGACAAAATGGAGGACAGCCAGGCCTACATTTTGGAAAAATGGCGGCTGCGCCAGCCGCCATCTTGGTCAGATGGCGGCTGGTAGCCAACAGAGTGTCCCCAGTGATCCCGCAGTCAACCCAGAATGATGCCAGGGTGCAGCCAGGGTTCCCAGCTTGCACCCAGTCATGCCGGAGTGATGCCAGAGTGGCGGTCTTTATCATCAGACCACCACCACCACCAACAACAACTTGTGTTTATAATATATATATATTACCTGTATATTTATGATGTATTTGTATATTTGGAAGTGTATTTGCACAGGGGCAGCACGGCTGCAGGGACGGCAGCCGGGCTTGGACCAAATGGAGGCCAGCGGGGAGTCCGTCCCGGACAAAATGGGGGCGAGCGCGACCAACATTTTCAAAAAATTCGCCGCTCACGCGGCTCCCATGCCGTACAAAATGAGGCCCGCGTCGCCACCACCTTGGACAAAATGGAGGCCAGCTTGGCTACCTCATTGGACAAAATGGAGGCCAGCTTGGCCACCATCTTGGACGAAATGGAGGACAGCCAGGCCTACATTTTGGAAAAATGGCGGCTGCGCCAGCCGCCATCTTGGTCAGATGGCGGCAGGTAGCCAACAGAGTGTCCCCAGTGATCCCGCAGTCAACCCAGAATGATGCCAGGGTGCAGCCAGGGTTCCCAGCTTGCACCCAGTCATGCCGGAGTGATGCCAGAGTGGCGGTCTTTATCATCAGACCACCACCACCAACAACAACAACTTGTGTTTATAATATATATATATTACCTGTATATTTATGATGTATTTGTATATTTGGAAGTGTATTTGCACAGGGGCAGCACGGCTGCAGGGACGGCAGCCGGGCTTGGACCAAATGGAGGCCAGCGGGGAGTCCGTCCCGGACAAAATGGGGGCGAGCGCGACCAACATTTTCAAAAAATTCGCCGCTCACGCGGCTCCCATGCCGTACAAAATGAGGCCCGCGTCGCCACCACCTTGGACAAAATGGAGGCCAGCTTGGCTACCTCATTGGACAAAATGGAGGCCAGCTTGGCTACCTCATTGGACAAAATGGAGGCCAACTTGGCCACCACCTTGGACAAAATGGAGGACAGCCAGGCCTACATTTTGGAAAAATGGCGGCTGCGCCAGCCGCCATCTTGGTCAGATGGCGGCTGGTAGCCAACAGAGTGTCCCCAGTGATCCCGCAGTCAACCCAGAATGATGCCAGGGTGCAGCCAGGGTTCCCAGCTTGCACCCAGTCATGCCGGAGTGATGCCAGAGTGGCGGTCTTTATCATCAGACCACCACCACCACCAACAACAACTTGTGTTTATAATATATATATATTACCTGTATATTTATGATGTATTTGTATATTTGGAAGTGTATTTGCACAGGGGCAGCACGGCTGCAGGGACGGCAGCCGGGCTTGGACCAAATGGAGGCCAGCGGGGAGTCCGTCCCGGACAAAATGGGGGCGAGCGCGACCAACATTTTCAAAAAATTCGCCGCTCACGCGGCTCCCATGCCGTACAAAATGAGGCCCGCGTCGCCACCACCTTGGACAAAATGGAGGCCAGCTTGGCTACCTCATTGGACAAAATGGAGGCCAGCTTGGCTACCTCATTGGACAAAATGGAGGCCCACTTGGCCACCATCTTGGACGAAATGGAGGACAGCCAGGCCTACATTTTGGAAAAATGGCGGCTGCGCCAGCCGCCATCTTGGTCAGATGGCGGCAGGTAGCCAACAGAGTGTCCCCAGTGATCCCGCAGTCAACCCAGAATGATGCCAGGGTGCAGCCAGGGTTCCCAGCTTGCACCCAGTCATGCCGGAGTGATGCCAGAGTGGCGGTCTTTATCATCAGACCACCACCACCACCAACAACAACTTGTGTTTATAATATATATATATTACCTGTATATTTATGATGTATTTGTATATTTGGAAGTGTATTTGCACAGGGGCAGCACGGCTGCAGGGACGGCAGCCGGGCTTGGACCAAATGGAGGCCAGCGGGGAGTCCGTCCCGGACAAAATGGGGGCGAGCGCGACCAACATTTTCAAAAAATTCGCCGCTCACGCGGCTCCCATGCCGTACAAAATGAGGCCCGCGTCGCCACCACCTTGGACAAAATGGAGGCCAGCTTGGCTACCTCATTGGACAAAATGGAGGCCAGCTTGGCTACCTCATTGGACAAAATGGAGGCCCACTTGGCCACCATCTTGGACGAAATGGAGGACAGCCAGGCCTACATTTTGGAAAAATGGCGGCTGCGCCAGCCGCCATCTTGGTCAGATGGCGGCAGGTAGCCAACAGAGTGTCCCCAGTGATCCCGCAGTCAACCCAGAATGATGCCAGGGTGCAGCCAGGGTTCCCAGCTTGCACCCAGTCATGCCGGAGTGATGCCAGAGTGGCGGTCTTTATCATCAGACCACCACCACCACCAACAACAACTTGTGTTTATAATATATATATATTACCTGTATATTTATGATGTATTTGTATATTTGGAAGTGTATTTGCACAGGGGCAGCACGGCTGCAGGGACGGCAGCCGGGCTTGGACCAAATGGAGGCCAGCGGGGAGTCCGTCCCGGACAAAATGGGGGCGAGCGCGACCAACATTTTCAAAAAATTCGCCGCTCACGCGGCTCCCATGCCGTACAAAATGAGGCCCGCGTCGCCACCACCTTGGACAAAATGGAGGCCAGCTTGGCTACCTCATTGGACAAAATGGAGGCCAGCTTGGCCACCATCTTGGACGAAATGGAGGACAGCCAGGCCTACATTTTGGAAAAATGGCGGCTGCGCCAGCCGCCATCTTGGTCAGATGGCGGCAAGTAGCCAACAGAGTGTCCCCAGTGATCCCGCAGTCAACCCAGAATGATGCCAGGGTGCAGCCAGGGTTCCCAGCTTGCACCCAGTCATGCCGGAGTGATGCCAGAGTGGCGGTCTTTATCATCAGACCACCACCACCACCAACAACAACTTGTGTTTATAATATATATATATTACCTGTATATTTATGATGTATTTGTATATTTGGAAGTGTATTTGCACAGGGGCAGCACGGCTGCAGGGACGGCAGCCGGGCTTGGACCAAATGGAGGCCAGCGGGGAGTCCGTCCCGGACAAAATGGGGGCGAGCGCGACCAACATTTTCAAAAAATTCGCCGCTCACGCGGCTCCCATGCCGTACAAAATGAGGCCCGCGTCGCCACCACCTTGGACAAAATGGAGGCCAGCTTGGCTACCTCATTGGACAAAATGGAGGCCAGCTTGGCTACCTCATTGGACAAAATGGAGGCCAACTTGGCCACCACCTTGGACAAAATGGAGGACAGCCAGGCCTACATTTTGGAAAAATGGCGGCTGCGCCAGCCGCCATCTTGGTCAGATGGCGGCTGGTAGCCAACAGAGTGTCCCCAGTGATCCCGCAGTCAACCCAGAATGATGCCAGGGTGCAGCCAGGGTTCCCAGCTTGCACCCAGTCATGCCGGAGTGATGCCAGAGTGGCGGTCTTTATCATCAGACCACCACCACCACCAACAACAACTTGTGTTTATAATATATATATATTACCTGTATATTTATGATGTATTTGTATATTTGGAAGTGTATTTGCACAGGGGCAGCACGGCTGCAGGGACGGCAGCCGGGCTTGGACCAAATGGAGGCCAGCGGGGAGTCCGTCCCGGACAAAATGGGGGCGAGCGCGACCAACATTTTCAAAAAATTCGCCGCTCACGCGGCTCCCATGCCGTACAAAATGAGGCCCGCGTCGCCACCACCTTGGACAAAATGGAGGCCAGCTTGGCTACCTCATTGGACAAAATGGAGGCCAGCTTGGCTACCTCATTGGACAAAATGGAGGCCAACTTGGCCACCACCTTGGACAAAATGGAGGACAGCCAGGCCTACATTTTGGAAAAATGGCGGCTGCGCCAGCCGCCATCTTGGTCAGATGGCGGCTGGTAGCCAACAGAGTGTCCCCAGTGATCCCGCAGTCAACCCAGAATGATGCCAGGGTGCAGCCAGGGTTCCCAGCTTGCACCCAGTCATGCCGGAGTGATGCCAGAGTGGCGGTCTTTATCATCAGACCACCACCACCACCAACAACAACTTGTGTTTATAATATATATATATTACCTGTATATTTATGATGTATTTGTATATTTGGAAGTGTATTTGCACAGGGGCAGCACGGCTGCAGGGACGGCAGCCGGGCTTGGACCAAATGGAGGCCAGCGGGGAGTCCGTCCCGGACAAAATGGGGGCGAGCGCGACCAACATTTTCAAAAAATTCGCCGCTCACGCGGCTCCCATGCCGTACAAAATGAGGCCCGCGTCGCCACCACCTTGGACAAAATGGAGGCCAGCTTGGCTACCTCATTGGACAAAATGGAGGCCAGCTTGGCCACCATCTTGGACGAAATGGAGGACAGCCAGGCCTACATTTTGGAAAAATGGCGGCTGCGCCAGCCGCCATCTTGGTCAGATGGCGGCAAGTAGCCAACAGAGTGTCCCCAGTGATCCCGCAGTCAACCCAGAATGATGCCAGGGTGCAGCCAGGGTTCCCAGCTTGCACCCAGTCATGCCGGAGTGATGCCAGAGTGGCGGTCTTTATCATCAGACCACCACCACCACCAACAACAACTTGTGTTTATAATATATATATATTACCTGTATATTTATGATGTATTTGTATATTTGGAAGTGTATTTGCACAGGGGCAGCACGGCTGCAGGGACGGCAGCCGGGCTTGGACCAAATGGAGGCCAGCGGGGAGTCCGTCCCGGACAAAATGGGGGCGAGCGCGACCAACATTTTCAAAAAATTCGCCGCTCACGCGGCTCCCATGCCGTACAAAATGAGGCCCGCGTCGCCACCACCTTGGACAAAATGGAGGCCAGCTTGGCTACCTCATTGGACAAAATGGAGGCCAGCTTGGCTACCTCATTGGACAAAATGGAGGCCAACTTGGCCACCACCTTGGACAAAATGGAGGACAGCCAGGCCTACATTTTGGAAAAATGGCGGCTGCGCCAGCCGCCATCTTGGTCAGATGGCGGCTGGTAGCCAACAGAGTGTCCCCAGTGATCCCGCAGTCAACCCAGAATGATGCCAGGGTGCAGCCAGGGTTCCCAGCTTGCACCCAGTCATGCCGGAGTGATGCCAGAGTGGCGGTCTTTATCATCAGACCACCACCACCACCAACAACAACTTGTGTTTATAATATATATATATTACCTGTATATTTATGATGTATTTGTATATTTGGAAGTGTATTTGCACAGGGGCAGCACGGCTGCAGGGACGGCAGCCGGGCTTGGACCAAATGGAGGCCAGCGGGGAGTCCGTCCCGGACAAAATGGGGGCGAGCGCGACCAACATTTTCAAAAAATTCGCCGCTCACGCGGCTCCCATGCCGTACAAAATGAGGCCCGCGTCGCCACCACCTTGGACAAAATGGAGGCCAGCTTGGCTACCTCATTGGACAAAATGGAGGCCAGCTTGGCCACCATCTTGGACGAAATGGAGGACAGCCAGGCCTACATTTTGGAAAAATGGCGGCTGCGCCAGCCGCCATCTTGGTCAGATGGCGGCAAGTAGCCAACAGAGTGTCCCCAGTGATCCCGCAGTCAACCCAGAATGATGCCAGGGTGCAGCCAGGGTTCCCAGCTTGCACCCAGTCATGCCGGAGTGATGCCAGAGTGGCGGTCTTTATCATCAGACCACCACCACCAACAACAACAACTTGTGTTTATAATATATATATATTACCTGTATATTTATGATGTATTTGTATATTTGGAAGTGTATTTGCACAGGGGCAGCACGGCTGCAGGGACGGCAGCCGGGCTTGGACCAAATGGAGGCCAGCGGGGAGTCCGTCCCGGACAAAATGGGGGCGAGCGCGACCAACATTTTCAAAAAATTCGCCGCTCACGCGGCTCCCATGCCGTACAAAATGAGGCCCGCGTCGCCACCACCTTGGACAAAATGGAGGCCAGCTTGGCTACCTCATTGGACAAAATGGAGGCCAGCTTGGCTACCTCATTGGACAAAATGGAGGCCCACTTGGCCACCATCTTGGACGAAATGGAGGACAGCCAGGCCTACATTTTGGAAAAATGGCGGCTGCGCCAGCCGCCATCTTGGTCAGATGGCGGCAGGTAGCCAACAGAGTGTCCCCAGTGATCCCGCAGTCAACCCAGAATGATGCCAGGGTGCAGCCAGGGTTCCCAGCTTGCACCCAGTCATGCCGGAGTGATGCCAGAGTGGCGGTCTTTATCATCAGACCACCACCACCACCAACAACAACTTGTGTTTATAATATATATATATTACCTGTATATTTATGATGTATTTGTATATTTGGAAGTGTATTTGCACAGGGGCAGCACGGCTGCAGGGACGGCAGCCGGGCTTGGACCAAATGGAGGCCAGCGGGGAGTCCGTCCCGGACAAAATGGGGGCGAGCGCGACCAACATTTTCAAAAAATTCGCCGCTCACGCGGCTCCCATGCCGTACAAAATGAGGCCCGCGTCGCCACCACCTTGGACAAAATGGAGGCCAGCTTGGCTACCTCATTGGACAAAATGGAGGCCAGCTTGGCTACCTCATTGGACAAAATGGAGGCCAACTTGGCCACCACCTTGGACAAAATGGAGGACAGCCAGGCCTACATTTTGGAAAAATGGCGGCTGCGCCAGCCGCCATCTTGGTCAGATGGCGGCTGGTAGCCAACAGAGTGTCCCCAGTGATCCCGCAGTCAACCCAGAATGATGCCAGGGTGCAGCCAGGGTTCCCAGCTTGCACCCAGTCATGCCGGAGTGATGCCAGAGTGGCGGTCTTTATCATCAGACCACCACCACCACCAACAACAACTTGTGTTTATAATATATATATATTACCTGTATATTTATGATGTATTTGTATATTTGGAAGTGTATTTGCACAGGGGCAGCACGGCTGCAGGGACGGCAGCCGGGCTTGGACCAAATGGAGGCCAGCGGGGAGTCCGTCCCGGACAAAATGGGGGCGAGCGCGACCAACATTTTCAAAAAATTCGCCGCTCACGCGGCTCCCATGCCGTACAAAATGAGGCCCGCGTCGCCACCACCTTGGACAAAATGGAGGCCAGCTTGGCTACCTCATTGGACAAAATGGAGGCCAGCTTGGCTACCTCATTGGACAAAATGGAGGCCCACTTGGCCACCATCTTGGACGAAATGGAGGACAGCCAGGCCTACATTTTGGAAAAATGGCGGCTGCGCCAGCCGCCATCTTGGTCAGATGGCGGCTGGTAGCCAACAGAGTGTCCCCAGTGATCCCGCAGTCAACCCAGAATGATGCCAGGGTGCAGCCAGGGTTCCCAGCTTGCACCCAGTCATGCCGGAGTGATGCCAGAGTGGCGGTCTTTATCATCAGACCACCACCACCACCAACAACAACTTGTGTTTATAATATATATATATTACCTGTATATTTATGATGTATTTGTATATTTGGAAGTGTATTTGCACAGGGGCAGCACGGCTGCAGGGACGGCAGCCGGGCTTGGACCAAATGGAGGCCAGCGGGGAGTCCGTCCCGGACAAAATGGGGGCGAGCGCGACCAACATTTTCAAAAAATTCGCCGCTCACGCGGCTCCCATGCCGTACAAAATGAGGCCCGCGTCGCCACCACCTTGGACAAAATGGAGGCCAGCTTGGCTACCTCATTGGACAAAATGGAGGCCAGCTTGGCTACCTCATTGGACAAAATGGAGGCCCACTTGGCCACCATCTTGGACGAAATGGAGGACAGCCAGGCCTACATTTTGGAAAAATGGCGGCTGCGCCAGCCGCCATCTTGGTCAGATGGCGGCAGGTAGCCAACAGAGTGTCCCCAGTGATCCCGCAGTCAACCCAGAATGATGCCAGGGTGCAGCCAGGGTTCCCAGCTTGCACCCAGTCATGCCGGAGTGATGCCAGAGTGGCGGTCTTTATCATCAGACCACCACCACCACCAACAACAACTTGTGTTTATAATATATATATATTACCTGTATATTTATGATGTATTTGTATATTTGGAAGTGTATTTGCACAGGGGCAGCACGGCTGCAGGGACGGCAGCCGGGCTTGGACCAAATGGAGGCCAGCGGGGAGTCCGTCCCGGACAAAATGGGGGCGAGCGCGACCAACATTTTCAAAAAATTCGCCGCTCACGCGGCTCCCATGCCGTACAAAATGAGGCCCGCGTCGCCACCACCTTGGACAAAATGGAGGCCAGCTTGGCTACCTCATTGGACAAAATGGAGGCCAGCTTGGCTACCTCATTGGACAAAATGGAGGCCCACTTGGCCACCATCTTGGACGAAATGGAGGACAGCCAGGCCTACATTTTGGAAAAATGGCGGCTGCGCCAGCCGCCATCTTGGTCAGATGGCGGCAGGTAGCCAACAGAGTGTCCCCAGTGATCCCGCAGTCAACCCAGAATGATGCCAGGGTGCAGCCAGGGTTCCCAGCTTGCACCCAGTCATGCCGGAGTGATGCCAGAGTGGCGGTCTTTATCATCAGACCACCACCACCACCAACAACAACTTGTGTTTATAATATATATATATTACCTGTATATTTATGATGTATTTGTATATTTGGAAGTGTATTTGCACAGGGGCAGCACGGCTGCAGGGACGGCAGCCGGGCTTGGACCAAATGGAGGCCAGCGGGGAGTCCGTCCCGGACAAAATGGGGGCGAGCGCGACCAACATTTTCAAAAAATTCGCCGCTCACGCGGCTCCCATGCCGTACAAAATGAGGCCCGCGTCGCCACCACCTTGGACAAAATGGAGGCCAGCTTGGCTACCTCATTGGACAAAATGGAGGCCAGCTTGGCCACCATCTTGGACGAAATGGAGGACAGCCAGGCCTACATTTTGGAAAAATGGCGGCTGCGCCAGCCGCCATCTTGGTCAGATGGCGGCAAGTAGCCAACAGAGTGTCCCCAGTGATCCCGCAGTCAACCCAGAATGATGCCAGGGTGCAGCCAGGGTTCCCAGCTTGCACCCAGTCATGCCGGAGTGATGCCAGAGTGGCGGTCTTTATCATCAGACCACCACCACCACCAACAACAACTTGTGTTTATAATATATATATATTACCTGTATATTTATGATGTATTTGTATATTTGGAAGTGTATTTGCACAGGGGCAGCACGGCTGCAGGGACGGCAGCCGGGCTTGGACCAAATGGAGGCCAGCGGGGAGTCCGTCCCGGACAAAATGGGGGCGAGCGCGACCAACATTTTCAAAAAATTCGCCGCTCACGCGGCTCCCATGCCGTACAAAATGAGGCCCGCGTCGCCACCACCTTGGACAAAATGGAGGCCAGCTTGGCTACCTCATTGGACAAAATGGAGGCCAGCTTGGCTACCTCATTGGACAAAATGGAGGCCAACTTGGCCACCACCTTGGACAAAATGGAGGACAGCCAGGCCTACATTTTGGAAAAATGGCGGCTGCGCCAGCCGCCATCTTGGTCAGATGGCGGCTGGTAGCCAACAGAGTGTCCCCAGTGATCCCGCAGTCAACCCAGAATGATGCCAGGGTGCAGCCAGGGTTCCCAGCTTGCACCCAGTCATGCCGGAGTGATGCCAGAGTGGCGGTCTTTATCATCAGACCACCACCACCACCAACAACAACTTGTGTTTATAATATATATATATTACCTGTATATTTATGATGTATTTGTATATTTGGAAGTGTATTTGCACAGGGGCAGCACGGCTGCAGGGACGGCAGCCGGGCTTGGACCAAATGGAGGCCAGCGGGGAGTCCGTCCCGGACAAAATGGGGGCGAGCGCGACCAACATTTTCAAAAAATTCGCCGCTCACGCGGCTCCCATGCCGTACAAAATGAGGCCCGCGTCGCCACCACCTTGGACAAAATGGAGGCCAGCTTGGCTACCTCATTGGACAAAATGGAGGCCAGCTTGGCCACCATCTTGGACGAAATGGAGGACAGCCAGGCCTACATTTTGGAAAAATGGCGGCTGCGCCAGCCGCCATCTTGGTCAGATGGCGGCAAGTAGCCAACAGAGTGTCCCCAGTGATCCCGCAGTCAACCCAGAATGATGCCAGGGTGCAGCCAGGGTTCCCAGCTTGCACCCAGTCATGCCGGAGTGATGCCAGAGTGGCGGTCTTTATCATCAGACCACCACCACCAACAACAACAACTTGTGTTTATAATATATATATATTACCTGTATATTTATGATGTATTTGTATATTTGGAAGTGTATTTGCACAGGGGCAGCACGGCTGCAGGGACGGCAGCCGGGCTTGGACCAAATGGAGGCCAGCGGGGAGTCCGTCCCGGACAAAATGGGGGCGAGCGCGACCAACATTTTCAAAAAATTCGCCGCTCACGCGGCTCCCATGCCGTACAAAATGAGGCCCGCGTCGCCACCACCTTGGACAAAATGGAGGCCAGCTTGGCTACCTCATTGGACAAAATGGAGGCCAGCTTGGCTACCTCATTGGACAAAATGGAGGCCCACTTGGCCACCATCTTGGACGAAATGGAGGACAGCCAGGCCTACATTTTGGAAAAATGGCGGCTGCGCCAGCCGCCATCTTGGTCAGATGGCGGCAGGTAGCCAACAGAGTGTCCCCAGTGATCCCGCAGTCAACCCAGAATGATGCCAGGGTGCAGCCAGGGTTCCCAGCTTGCACCCAGTCATGCCGGAGTGATGCCAGAGTGGCGGTCTTTATCATCAGACCACCACCACCACCAACAACAACTTGTGTTTATAATATATATATATTACCTGTATATTTATGATGTATTTGTATATTTGGAAGTGTATTTGCACAGGGGCAGCACGGCTGCAGGGACGGCAGCCGGGCTTGGACCAAATGGAGGCCAGCGGGGAGTCCGTCCCGGACAAAATGGGGGCGAGCGCGACCAACATTTTCAAAAAATTCGCCGCTCACGCGGCTCCCATGCCGTACAAAATGAGGCCCGCGTCGCCACCACCTTGGACAAAATGGAGGCCAGCTTGGCTACCTCATTGGACAAAATGGAGGCCAGCTTGGCCACCATCTTGGACGAAATGGAGGACAGCCAGGCCTACATTTTGGAAAAATGGCGGCTGCGCCAGCCGCCATCTTGGTCAGATGGCGGCAAGTAGCCAACAGAGTGTCCCCAGTGATCCCGCAGTCAACCCAGAATGATGCCAGGGTGCAGCCAGGGTTCCCAGCTTGCACCCAGTCATGCCGGAGTGATGCCAGAGTGGCGGTCTTTATCATCAGACCACCACCACCAACAACAACAACTTGTGTTTATAATATATATATATTACCTGTATATTTATGATGTATTTGTATATTTGGAAGTGTATTTGCACAGGGGCAGCACGGCTGCAGGGACGGCAGCCGGGCTTGGACCAAATGGAGGCCAGCGGGGAGTCCGTCCCGGACAAAATGGGGGCGAGCGCGACCAACATTTTCAAAAAATTCGCCGCTCACGCGGCTCCCATGCCGTACAAAATGAGGCCCGCGTCGCCACCACCTTGGACAAAATGGAGGCCAGCTTGGCTACCTCATTGGACAAAATGGAGGCCAGCTTGGCTACCTCATTGGACAAAATGGAGGCCCACTTGGCCACCATCTTGGACGAAATGGAGGACAGCCAGGCCTACATTTTGGAAAAATGGCGGCTGCGCCAGCCGCCATCTTGGTCAGATGGCGGCAGGTAGCCAACAGAGTGTCCCCAGTGATCCCGCAGTCAACCCAGAATGATGCCAGGGTGCAGCCAGGGTTCCCAGCTTGCACCCAGTCATGCCGGAGTGATGCCAGAGTGGCGGTCTTTATCATCAGACCACCACCACCACCAACAACAACTTGTGTTTATAATATATATATATTACCTGTATATTTATGATGTATTTGTATATTTGGAAGTGTATTTGCACAGGGGCAGCACGGCTGCAGGGACGGCAGCCGGGCTTGGACCAAATGGAGGCCAGCGGGGAGTCCGTCCCGGACAAAATGGGGGCGAGCGCGACCAACATTTTCAAAAAATTCGCCGCTCACGCGGCTCCCATGCCGTACAAAATGAGGCCCGCGTCGCCACCACCTTGGACAAAATGGAGGCCAGCTTGGCTACCTCATTGGACAAAATGGAGGCCAGCTTGGCTACCTCATTGGACAAAATGGAGGCCAACTTGGCCACCACCTTGGACAAAATGGAGGACAGCCAGGCCTACATTTTGGAAAAATGGCGGCTGCGCCAGCCGCCATCTTGGTCAGATGGCGGCTGGTAGCCAACAGAGTGTCCCCAGTGATCCCGCAGTCAACCCAGAATGATGCCAGGGTGCAGCCAGGGTTCCCAGCTTGCACCCAGTCATGCCGGAGTGATGCCAGAGTGGCGGTCTTTATCATCAGACCACCACCACCACCAACAACAACTTGTGTTTATAATATATATATATTACCTGTATATTTATGATGTATTTGTATATTTGGAAGTGTATTTGCACAGGGGCAGCACGGCTGCAGGGACGGCAGCCGGGCTTGGACCAAATGGAGGCCAGCGGGGAGTCCGTCCCGGACAAAATGGGGGCGAGCGCGACCAACATTTTCAAAAAATTCGCCGCTCACGCGGCTCCCATGCCGTACAAAATGAGGCCCGCGTCGCCACCACCTTGGACAAAATGGAGGCCAGCTTGGCTACCTCATTGGACAAAATGGAGGCCAGCTTGGCTACCTCATTGGACAAAATGGAGGCCCACTTGGCCACCATCTTGGACGAAATGGAGGACAGCCAGGCCTACATTTTGGAAAAATGGCGGCTGCGCCAGCCGCCATCTTGGTCAGATGGCGGCTGGTAGCCAACAGAGTGTCCCCAGTGATCCCGCAGTCAACCCAGAATGATGCCAGGGTGCAGCCAGGGTTCCCAGCTTGCACCCAGTCATGCCGGAGTGATGCCAGAGTGGCGGTCTTTATCATCAGACCACCACCACCACCAACAACAACTTGTGTTTATAATATATATATATTACCTGTATATTTATGATGTATTTGTATATTTGGAAGTGTATTTGCACAGGGGCAGCACGGCTGCAGGGACGGCAGCCGGGCTTGGACCAAATGGAGGCCAGCGGGGAGTCCGTCCCGGACAAAATGGGGGCGAGCGCGACCAACATTTTCAAAAAATTCGCCGCTCACGCGGCTCCCATGCCGTACAAAATGAGGCCCGCGTCGCCACCACCTTGGACAAAATGGAGGCCAGCTTGGCTACCTCATTGGACAAAATGGAGGCCAGCTTGGCTACCTCATTGGACAAAATGGAGGCCCACTTGGCCACCATCTTGGACGAAATGGAGGACAGCCAGGCCTACATTTTGGAAAAATGGCGGCTGCGCCAGCCGCCATCTTGGTCAGATGGCGGCAGGTAGCCAACAGAGTGTCCCCAGTGATCCCGCAGTCAACCCAGAATGATGCCAGGGTGCAGCCAGGGTTCCCAGCTTGCACCCAGTCATGCCGGAGTGATGCCAGAGTGGCGGTCTTTATCATCAGACCACCACCACCACCAACAACAACTTGTGTTTATAATATATATATATTACCTGTATATTTATGATGTATTTGTATATTTGGAAGTGTATTTGCACAGGGGCAGCACGGCTGCAGGGACGGCAGCCGGGCTTGGACCAAATGGAGGCCAGCGGGGAGTCCGTCCCGGACAAAATGGGGGCGAGCGCGACCAACATTTTCAAAAAATTCGCCGCTCACGCGGCTCCCATGCCGTACAAAATGAGGCCCGCGTCGCCACCACCTTGGACAAAATGGAGGCCAGCTTGGCTACCTCATTGGACAAAATGGAGGCCAGCTTGGCCACCATCTTGGACGAAATGGAGGACAGCCAGGCCTACATTTTGGAAAAATGGCGGCTGCGCCAGCCGCCATCTTGGTCAGATGGCGGCAAGTAGCCAACAGAGTGTCCCCAGTGATCCCGCAGTCAACCCAGAATGATGCCAGGGTGCAGCCAGGGTTCCCAGCTTGCACCCAGTCATGCCGGAGTGATGCCAGAGTGGCGGTCTTTATCATCAGACCACCACCACCAACAACAACAACTTGTGTTTATAATATATATATATTACCTGTATATTTATGATGTATTTGTATATTTGGAAGTGTATTTGCACAGGGGCAGCACGGCTGCAGGGACGGCAGCCGGGCTTGGACCAAATGGAGGCCAGCGGGGAGTCCGTCCCGGACAAAATGGGGGCGAGCGCGACCAACATTTTCAAAAAATTCGCCGCTCACGCGGCTCCCATGCCGTACAAAATGAGGCCCGCGTCGCCACCACCTTGGACAAAATGGAGGCCAGCTTGGCTACCTCATTGGACAAAATGGAGGCCAGCTTGGCTACCTCATTGGACAAAATGGAGGCCCACTTGGCCACCATCTTGGACGAAATGGAGGACAGCCAGGCCTACATTTTGGAAAAATGGCGGCTGCGCCAGCCGCCATCTTGGTCAGATGGCGGCAGGTAGCCAACAGAGTGTCCCCAGTGATCCCGCAGTCAACCCAGAATGATGCCAGGGTGCAGCCAGGGTTCCCAGCTTGCACCCAGTCATGCCGGAGTGATGCCAGAGTGGCGGTCTTTATCATCAGACCACCACCACCACCAACAACAACTTGTGTTTATAATATATATATATTACCTGTATATTTATGATGTATTTGTATATTTGGAAGTGTATTTGCACAGGGGCAGCACGGCTGCAGGGACGGCAGCCGGGCTTGGACCAAATGGAGGCCAGCGGGGAGTCCGTCCCGGACAAAATGGGGGCGAGCGCGACCAACATTTTCAAAAAATTCGCCGCTCACGCGGCTCCCATGCCGTACAAAATGAGGCCCGCGTCGCCACCACCTTGGACAAAATGGAGGCCAGCTTGGCTACCTCATTGGACAAAATGGAGGCCAGCT
This sequence comes from Heptranchias perlo, assembly GCF_035084215.1. NCBI lineage: Eukaryota > Metazoa > Chordata > Chondrichthyes > Hexanchiformes > Hexanchidae > Heptranchias > Heptranchias perlo. Next base: position 21,949 of record NW_027139935.1, on the reverse strand, counting down.
TGGCTACCTCATTGGACAAAATGGAGGCCAACTTGGCCACCACCTTGGACAAAATGGAGGACAGCCAGGCCTACATTTTGGAAAAATGGCGGCTGCGCCAGCCGCCATCTTGGTCAGATGGCGGCTGGTAGCCAACAGAGTGTCCCCAGTGATCCCGCAGTCAACCCAGAATGATGCCAGGGTGCAGCCAGGGTTCCCAGCTTGCACCCAGTCATGCCGGAGTGATGCCAGAGTGGCGGTCTTTATCATCAGACCACCACCACCACCAACAACAACTTGTGTTTATAATATATATATATTACCTGTATATTTATGATGTATTTGTATATTTGGAAGTGTATTTGCACAGGGGCAGCACGGCTGCAGGGACGGCAGCCGGGCTTGGACCAAATGGAGGCCAGCGGGGAGTCCGTCCCGGACAAAATGGGGGCGAGCGCGACCAACATTTTCAAAAAATTCGCCGCTCACGCGGCTCCCATGCCGTACAAAATGAGGCCCGCGTCGCCACCACCTTGGACAAAATGGAGGCCAGCTTGGCTACCTCATTGGACAAAATGGAGGCCAGCTTGGCTACCTCATTGGACAAAATGGAGGCCCACTTGGCCACCATCTTGGACGAAATGGAGGACAGCCAGGCCTACATTTTGGAAAAATGGCGGCTGCGCCAGCCGCCATCTTGGTCAGATGGCGGCAGGTAGCCAACAGAGTGTCCCCAGTGATCCCGCAGTCAACCCAGAATGATGCCAGGGTGCAGCCAGGGTTCCCAGCTTGCACCCAGTCATGCCGGAGTGATGCCAGAGTGGCGGTCTTTATCATCAGACCACCACCACCACCAACAACAACTTGTGTTTATAATATATATATATTACCTGTATATTTATGATGTATTTGTATATTTGGAAGTGTATTTGCACAGGGGCAGCACGGCTGCAGGGACGGCAGCCGGGCTTGGACCAAATGGAGGCCAGCGGGGAGTCCGTCCCGGACAAAATGGGGGCGAGCGCGACCAACATTTTCAAAAAATTCGCCGCTCACGCGGCTCCCATGCCGTACAAAATGAGGCCCGCGTCGCCACCACCTTGGACAAAATGGAGGCCAGCTTGGCTACCTCATTGGACAAAATGGAGGCCAGCTTGGCTACCTCATTGGACAAAATGGAGGCCCACTTGGCCACCATCTTGGACGAAATGGAGGACAGCCAGGCCTACATTTTGGAAAAATGGCGGCTGCGCCAGCCGCCATCTTGGTCAGATGGCGGCAGGTAGCCAACAGAGTGTCCCCAGTGATCCCGCAGTCAACCCAGAATGATGCCAGGGTGCAGCCAGGGTTCCCAGCTTGCACCCAGTCATGCCGGAGTGATGCCAGAGTGGCGGTCTTTATCATCAGACCACCACCACCACCAACAACAACTTGTGTTTATAATATATATATATTACCTGTATATTTATGATGTATTTGTATATTTGGAAGTGTATTTGCACAGGGGCAGCACGGCTGCAGGGACGGCAGCCGGGCTTGGACCAAATGGAGGCCAGCGGGGAGTCCGTCCCGGACAAAATGGGGGCGAGCGCGACCAACATTTTCAAAAAATTCGCCGCTCACGCGGCTCCCATGCCGTACAAAATGAGGCCCGCGTCGCCACCACCTTGGACAAAATGGAGGCCAGCTTGGCTACCTCATTGGACAAAATGGAGGCCAGCTTGGCCACCATCTTGGACGAAATGGAGGACAGCCAGGCCTACATTTTGGAAAAATGGCGGCTGCGCCAGCCGCCATCTTGGTCAGATGGCGGCAAGTAGCCAACAGAGTGTCCCCAGTGATCCCGCAGTCAACCCAGAATGATGCCAGGGTGCAGCCAGGGTTCCCAGCTTGCACCCAGTCATGCCGGAGTGATGCCAGAGTGGCGGTCTTTATCATCAGACCACCACCACCAACAACAACAACTTGTGTTTATAATATATATATATTACCTGTATATTTATGATGTATTTGTATATTTGGAAGTGTATTTGCACAGGGGCAGCACGGCTGCAGGGACGGCAGCCGGGCTTGGACCAAATGGAGGCCAGCGGGGAGTCCGTCCCGGACAAAATGGGGGCGAGCGCGACCAACATTTTCAAAAAATTCGCCGCTCACGCGGCTCCCATGCCGTACAAAATGAGGCCCGCGTCGCCACCACCTTGGACAAAATGGAGGCCAGCTTGGCTACCTCATTGGACAAAATGGAGGCCAGCTTGGCTACCTCATTGGACAAAATGGAGGCCCACTTGGCCACCATCTTGGACGAAATGGAGGACAGCCAGGCCTACATTTTGGAAAAATGGCGGCTGCGCCAGCCGCCATCTTGGTCAGATGGCGGCAGGTAGCCAACAGAGTGTCCCCAGTGATCCCGCAGTCAACCCAGAATGATGCCAGGGTGCAGCCAGGGTTCCCAGCTTGCACCCAGTCATGCCGGAGTGATGCCAGAGTGGCGGTCTTTATCATCAGACCACCACCACCACCAACAACAACTTGTGTTTATAATATATATATATTACCTGTATATTTATGATGTATTTGTATATTTGGAAGTGTATTTGCACAGGGGCAGCACGGCTGCAGGGACGGCAGCCGGGCTTGGACCAAATGGAGGCCAGCGGGGAGTCCGTCCCGGACAAAATGGGGGCGAGCGCGACCAACATTTTCAAAAAATTCGCCGCTCACGCGGCTCCCATGCCGTACAAAATGAGGCCCGCGTCGCCACCACCTTGGACAAAATGGAGGCCAGCTTGGCTACCTCATTGGACAAAATGGAGGCCAGCTTGGCCACCATCTTGGACGAAATGGAGGACAGCCAGGCCTACATTTTGGAAAAATGGCGGCTGCGCCAGCCGCCATCTTGGTCAGATGGCGGCAAGTAGCCAACAGAGTGTCCCCAGTGATCCCGCAGTCAACCCAGAATGATGCCAGGGTGCAGCCAGGGTTCCCAGCTTGCACCCAGTCATGCCGGAGTGATGCCAGAGTGGCGGTCTTTATCATCAGACCACCACCACCAACAACAACAACTTGTGTTTATAATATATATATATTACCTGTATATTTATGATGTATTTGTATATTTGGAAGTGTATTTGCACAGGGGCAGCACGGCTGCAGGGACGGCAGCCGGGCTTGGACCAAATGGAGGCCAGCGGGGAGTCCGTCCCGGACAAAATGGGGGCGAGCGCGACCAACATTTTCAAAAAATTCGCCGCTCACGCGGCTCCCATGCCGTACAAAATGAGGCCCGCGTCGCCACCACCTTGGACAAAATGGAGGCCAGCTTGGCTACCTCATTGGACAAAATGGAGGCCAGCTTGGCTACCTCATTGGACAAAATGGAGGCCCACTTGGCCACCATCTTGGACGAAATGGAGGACAGCCAGGCCTACATTTTGGAAAAATGGCGGCTGCGCCAGCCGCCATCTTGGTCAGATGGCGGCAGGTAGCCAACAGAGTGTCCCCAGTGATCCCGCAGTCAACCCAGAATGATGCCAGGGTGCAGCCAGGGTTCCCAGCTTGCACCCAGTCATGCCGGAGTGATGCCAGAGTGGCGGTCTTTATCATCAGACCACCACCACCACCAACAACAACTTGTGTTTATAATATATATATATTACCTGTATATTTATGATGTATTTGTATATTTGGAAGTGTATTTGCACAGGGGCAGCACGGCTGCAGGGACGGCAGCCGGGCTTGGACCAAATGGAGGCCAGCGGGGAGTCCGTCCCGGACAAAATGGGGGCGAGCGCGACCAACATTTTCAAAAAATTCGCCGCTCACGCGGCTCCCATGCCGTACAAAATGAGGCCCGCGTCGCCACCACCTTGGACAAAATGGAGGCCAGCTTGGCTACCTCATTGGACAAAATGGAGGCCAGCTTGGCTACCTCATTGGACAAAATGGAGGCCAACTTGGCCACCACCTTGGACAAAATGGAGGACAGCCAGGCCTACATTTTGGAAAAATGGCGGCTGCGCCAGCCGCCATCTTGGTCAGATGGCGGCTGGTAGCCAACAGAGTGTCCCCAGTGATCCCGCAGTCAACCCAGAATGATGCCAGGGTGCAGCCAGGGTTCCCAGCTTGCACCCAGTCATGCCGGAGTGATGCCAGAGTGGCGGTCTTTATCATCAGACCACCACCACCACCAACAACAACTTGTGTTTATAATATATATATATTACCTGTATATTTATGATGTATTTGTATATTTGGAAGTGTATTTGCACAGGGGCAGCACGGCTGCAGGGACGGCAGCCGGGCTTGGACCAAATGGAGGCCAGCGGGGAGTCCGTCCCGGACAAAATGGGGGCGAGCGCGACCAACATTTTCAAAAAATTCGCCGCTCACGCGGCTCCCATGCCGTACAAAATGAGGCCCGCGTCGCCACCACCTTGGACAAAATGGAGGCCAGCTTGGCTACCTCATTGGACAAAATGGAGGCCAGCTTGGCTACCTCATTGGACAAAATGGAGGCCCACTTGGCCACCATCTTGGACGAAATGGAGGACAGCCAGGCCTACATTTTGGAAAAATGGCGGCTGCGCCAGCCGCCATCTTGGTCAGATGGCGGCAGGTAGCCAACAGAGTGTCCCCAGTGATCCCGCAGTCAACCCAGAATGATGCCAGGGTGCAGCCAGGGTTCCCAGCTTGCACCCAGTCATGCCGGAGTGATGCCAGAGTGGCGGTCTTTATCATCAGACCACCACCACCACCAACAACAACTTGTGTTTATAATATATATATATTACCTGTATATTTATGATGTATTTGTATATTTGGAAGTGTATTTGCACAGGGGCAGCACGGCTGCAGGGACGGCAGCCGGGCTTGGACCAAATGGAGGCCAGCGGGGAGTCCGTCCCGGACAAAATGGGGGCGAGCGCGACCAACATTTTCAAAAAATTCGCCGCTCACGCGGCTCCCATGCCGTACAAAATGAGGCCCGCGTCGCCACCACCTTGGACAAAATGGAGGCCAGCTTGGCTACCTCATTGGACAAAATGGAGGCCAGCTTGGCTACCTCATTGGACAAAATGGAGGCCCACTTGGCCACCATCTTGGACGAAATGGAGGACAGCCAGGCCTACATTTTGGAAAAATGGCGGCTGCGCCAGCCGCCATCTTGGTCAGATGGCGGCAGGTAGCCAACAGAGTGTCCCCAGTGATCCCGCAGTCAACCCAGAATGATGCCAGGGTGCAGCCAGGGTTCCCAGCTTGCACCCAGTCATGCCGGAGTGATGCCAGAGTGGCGGTCTTTATCATCAGACCACCACCACCACCAACAACAACTTGTGTTTATAATATATATATATTACCTGTATATTTATGATGTATTTGTATATTTGGAAGTGTATTTGCACAGGGGCAGCACGGCTGCAGGGACGGCAGCCGGGCTTGGACCAAATGGAGGCCAGCGGGGAGTCCGTCCCGGACAAAATGGGGGCGAGCGCGACCAACATTTTCAAAAAATTCGCCGCTCACGCGGCTCCCATGCCGTACAAAATGAGGCCCGCGTCGCCACCACCTTGGACAAAATGGAGGCCAGCTTGGCTACCTCATTGGACAAAATGGAGGCCAGCTTGGCTACCTCATTGGACAAAATGGAGGCCAACTTGGCCACCACCTTGGACAAAATGGAGGACAGCCAGGCCTACATTTTGGAAAAATGGCGGCTGCGCCAGCCGCCATCTTGGTCAGATGGCGGCTGGTAGCCAACAGAGTGTCCCCAGTGATCCCGCAGTCAACCCAGAATGATGCCAGGGTGCAGCCAGGGTTCCCAGCTTGCACCCAGTCATGCCGGAGTGATGCCAGAGTGGCGGTCTTTATCATCAGACCACCACCACCACCAACAACAACTTGTGTTTATAATATATATATATTACCTGTATATTTATGATGTATTTGTATATTTGGAAGTGTATTTGCACAGGGGCAGCACGGCTGCAGGGACGGCAGCCGGGCTTGGACCAAATGGAGGCCAGCGGGGAGTCCGTCCCGGACAAAATGGGGGCGAGCGCGACCAACATTTTCAAAAAATTCGCCGCTCACGCGGCTCCCATGCCGTACAAAATGAGGCCCGCGTCGCCACCACCTTGGACAAAATGGAGGCCAGCTTGGCTACCTCATTGGACAAAATGGAGGCCAGCTTGGCTACCTCATTGGACAAAATGGAGGCCCACTTGGCCACCATCTTGGACGAAATGGAGGACAGCCAGGCCTACATTTTGGAAAAATGGCGGCTGCGCCAGCCGCCATCTTGGTCAGATGGCGGCAGGTAGCCAACAGAGTGTCCCCAGTGATCCCGCAGTCAACCCAGAATGATGCCAGGGTGCAGCCAGGGTTCCCAGCTTGCACCCAGTCATGCCGGAGTGATGCCAGAGTGGCGGTCTTTATCATCAGACCACCACCACCACCAACAACAACTTGTGTTTATAATATATATATATTACCTGTATATTTATGATGTATTTGTATATTTGGAAGTGTATTTGCACAGGGGCAGCACGGCTGCAGGGACGGCAGCCGGGCTTGGACCAAATGGAGGCCAGCGGGGAGTCCGTCCCGGACAAAATGGGGGCGAGCGCGACCAACATTTTCAAAAAATTCGCCGCTCACGCGGCTCCCATGCCGTACAAAATGAGGCCCGCGTCGCCACCACCTTGGACAAAATGGAGGCCAGCTTGGCTACCTCATTGGACAAAATGGAGGCCAGCTTGGCTACCTCATTGGACAAAATGGAGGCCAACTTGGCCACCACCTTGGACAAAATGGAGGACAGCCAGGCCTACATTTTGGAAAAATGGCGGCTGCGCCAGCCGCCATCTTGGTCAGATGGCGGCTGGTAGCCAACAGAGTGTCCCCAGTGATCCCGCAGTCAACCCAGAATGATGCCAGGGTGCAGCCAGGGTTCCCAGCTTGCACCCAGTCATGCCGGAGTGATGCCAGAGTGGCGGTCTTTATCATCAGACCACCACCACCACCAACAACAACTTGTGTTTATAATATATATATATTACCTGTATATTTATGATGTATTTGTATATTTGGAAGTGTATTTGCACAGGGGCAGCACGGCTGCAGGGACGGCAGCCGGGCTTGGACCAAATGGAGGCCAGCGGGGAGTCCGTCCCGGACAAAATGGGGGCGAGCGCGACCAACATTTTCAAAAAATTCGCCGCTCACGCGGCTCCCATGCCGTACAAAATGAGGCCCGCGTCGCCACCACCTTGGACAAAATGGAGGCCAGCTTGGCTACCTCATTGGACAAAATGGAGGCCAGCTTGGCTACCTCATTGGACAAAATGGAGGCCCACTTGGCCACCATCTTGGACGAAATGGAGGACAGCCAGGCCTACATTTTGGAAAAATGGCGGCTGCGCCAGCCGCCATCTTGGTCAGATGGCGGCAGGTAGCCAACAGAGTGTCCCCAGTGATCCCGCAGTCAACCCAGAATGATGCCAGGGTGCAGCCAGGGTTCCCAGCTTGCACCCAGTCATGCCGGAGTGATGCCAGAGTGGCGGTCTTTATCATCAGACCACCACCACCACCAACAACAACTTGTGTTTATAATATATATATATTACCTGTATATTTATGATGTATTTGTATATTTGGAAGTGTATTTGCACAGGGGCAGCACGGCTGCAGGGACGGCAGCCGGGCTTGGACCAAATGGAGGCCAGCGGGGAGTCCGTCCCGGACAAAATGGGGGCGAGCGCGACCAACATTTTCAAAAAATTCGCCGCTCACGCGGCTCCCATGCCATACAAAATGAGGCCCGCGTCGCCACCACCTTGGACAAAATGGAGGCCAGCTTGGCTACCTCATTGGACAAAATGGAGGCCAGCTTGGCTACCTCATTGGACAAAATGGAGGCCCACTTGGCCACCATCTTGGACGAAATGGAGGACAGCCAGGCCTACATTTTGGAAAAATGGCGGCTGCGCCAGCCGCCATCTTGGTCAGATGGCGGCAGGTAGCCAACAGAGTGTCCCCAGTGATCCCGCAGTCAACCCAGAATGATGCCAGGGTGCAGCCAGGGTTCCCAGCTTGCACCCAGTCATGCCGGAGTGATGCCAGAGTGGCGGTCTTTATCATCAGACCACCACCACCACCAACAACAACTTGTGTTTATAATATATATATATTACCTGTATATTTATGATGTATTTGTATATTTGGAAGTGTATTTGCACAGGGGCAGCACGGCTGCAGGGACGGCAGCCGGGCTTGGACCAAATGGAGGCCAGCGGGGAGTCCGTCCCGGACAAAATGGGGGCGAGCGCGACCAACATTTTCAAAAAATTCGCCGCTCACGCGGCTCCCATGCCGTACAAAATGAGGCCCGCGTCGCCACCACCTTGGACAAAATGGAGGCCAGCTTGGCTACCTCATTGGACAAAATGGAGGCCAGCTTGGCTACCTCATTGGACAAAATGGAGGCCCACTTGGCCACCATCTTGGACGAAATGGAGGACAGCCAGGCCTACATTTTGGAAAAATGGCGGCTGCGCCAGCCGCCATCTTGGTCAGATGGCGGCTGGTAGCCAACAGAGTGTCCCCAGTGATCCCGCAGTCAACCCAGAATGATGCCAGGGTGCAGCCAGGGTTCCCAGCTTGCACCCAGTCATGCCGGAGTGATGCCAGAGTGGCGGTCTTTATCATCAGACCACCACCACCACCAACAACAACTTGTGTTTATAATATATATATATTACCTGTATATTTATGATGTATTTGTATATTTGGAAGTGTATTTGCACAGGGGCAGCACGGCTGCAGGGACGGCAGCCGGGCTTGGACCAAATGGAGGCCAGCGGGGAGTCCGTCCCGGACAAAATGGGGGCGAGCGCGACCAACATTTTCAAAAAATTCGCCGCTCACGCGGCTCCCATGCCGTACAAAATGAGGCCCGCGTCGCCACCACCTTGGACAAAATGGAGGCCAGCTTGGCTACCTCATTGGACAAAATGGAGGCCAGCTTGGCTACCTCATTGGACAAAATGGAGGCCAACTTGGCCACCACCTTGGACAAAATGGAGGACAGCCAGGCCTACATTTTGGAAAAATGGCGGCTGCGCCAGCCGCCATCTTGGTCAGATGGCGGCTGGTAGCCAACAGAGTGTCCCCAGTGATCCCGCAGTCAACCCAGAATGATGCCAGGGTGCAGCCAGGGTTCCCAGCTTGCACCCAGTCATGCCGGAGTGATGCCAGAGTGGCGGTCTTTATCATCAGACCACCACCACCACCAACAACAACTTGTGTTTATAATATATATATATTACCTGTATATTTATGATGTATTTGTATATTTGGAAGTGTATTTGCACAGGGGCAGCACGGCTGCAGGGACGGCAGCCGGGCTTGGACCAAATGGAGGCCAGCGGGGAGTCCGTCCCGGACAAAATGGGGGCGAGCGCGACCAACATTTTCAAAAAATTCGCCGCTCACGCGGCTCCCATGCCGTACAAAATGAGGCCCGCGTCGCCACCACCTTGGACAAAATGGAGGCCAGCTTGGCTACCTCATTGGACAAAATGGAGGCCAGCTTGGCTACCTCATTGGACAAAATGGAGGCCCACTTGGCCACCATCTTGGACGAAATGGAGGACAGCCAGGCCTACATTTTGGAAAAATGGCGGCTGCGCCAGCCGCCATCTTGGTCAGATGGCGGCAGGTAGCCAACAGAGTGTCCCCAGTGATCCCGCAGTCAACCCAGAATGATGCCAGGGTGCAGCCAGGGTTCCCAGCTTGCACCCAGTCATGCCGGAGTGATGCCAGAGTGGCGGTCTTTATCATCAGACCACCACCACCACCAACAACAACTTGTGTTTATAATATATATATATTACCTGTATATTTATGATGTATTTGTATATTTGGAAGTGTATTTGCACAGGGGCAGCACGGCTGCAGGGACGGCAGCCGGGCTTGGACCAAATGGAGGCCAGCGGGGAGTCCGTCCCGGACAAAATGGGGGCGAGCGCGACCAACATTTTCAAAAAATTCGCCGCTCACGCGGCTCCCATGCCGTACAAAATGAGGCCCGCGTCGCCACCACCTTGGACAAAATGGAGGCCAGCTTGGCTACCTCATTGGACAAAATGGAGGCCAGCTTGGCTACCTCATTGGACAAAATGGAGGCCCACTTGGCCACCATCTTGGACGAAATGGAGGACAGCCAGGCCTACATTTTGGAAAAATGGCGGCTGCGCCAGCCGCCATCTTGGTCAGATGGCGGCAGGTAGCCAACAGAGTGTCCCCAGTGATCCCGCAGTCAACCCAGAATGATGCCAGGGTGCAGCCAGGGTTCCCAGCTTGCACCCAGTCATGCCGGAGTGATGCCAGAGTGGCGGTCTTTATCATCAGACCACCACCACCACCAACAACAACTTGTGTTTATAATATATATATATTACCTGTATATTTATGATGTATTTGTATATTTGGAAGTGTATTTGCACAGGGGCAGCACGGCTGCAGGGACGGCAGCCGGGCTTGGACCAAATGGAGGCCAGCGGGGAGTCCGTCCCGGACAAAATGGGGGCGAGCGCGACCAACATTTTCAAAAAATTCGCCGCTCACGCGGCTCCCATGCCGTACAAAATGAGGCCCGCGTCGCCACCACCTTGGACAAAATGGAGGCCAGCTTGGCTACCTCATTGGACAAAATGGAGGCCAGCTTGGCTACCTCATTGGACAAAATGGAGGCCCACTTGGCCACCATCTTGGACGAAATGGAGGACAGCCAGGCCTACATTTTGGAAAAATGGCGGCTGCGCCAGCCGCCATCTTGGTCAGATGGCGGCAGGTAGCCAACAGAGTGTCCCCAGTGATCCCGCAGTCAACCCAGAATGATGCCAGGGTGCAGCCAGGGTTCCCAGCTTGCACCCAGTCATGCCGGAGTGATGCCAGAGTGGCGGTCTTTATCATCAGACCACCACCACCACCAACAACAACTTGTGTTTATAATATATATATATTACCTGTATATTTATGATGTATTTGTATATTTGGAAGTGTATTTGCACAGGGGCAGCACGGCTGCAGGGACGGCAGCCGGGCTTGGACCAAATGGAGGCCAGCGGGGAGTCCGTCCCGGACAAAATGGGGGCGAGCGCGACCAACATTTTCAAAAAATTCGCCGCTCACGCGGCTCCCATGCCGTACAAAATGAGGCCCGCGTCGCCACCACCTTGGACAAAATGGAGGCCAGCTTGGCTACCTCATTGGACAAAATGGAGGCCAGCTTGGCTACCTCATTGGACAAAATGGAGGCCCACTTGGCCACCATCTTGGACGAAATGGAGGACAGCCAGGCCTACATTTTGGAAAAATGGCGGCTGCGCCAGCCGCCATCTTGGTCAGATGGCGGCAGGTAGCCAACAGAGTGTCCCCAGTGATCCCGCAGTCAACCCAGAATGATGCCAGGGTGCAGCCAGGGTTCCCAGCTTGCACCCAGTCATGCCGGAGTGATGCCAGAGTGGCGGTCTTTATCATCAGACCACCACCACCACCAACAACAACTTGTGTTTATAATATATATATATTACCTGTATATTTATGATGTATTTGTATATTTGGAAGTGTATTTGCACAGGGGCAGCACGGCTGCAGGGACGGCAGCCGGGCTTGGACCAAATGGAGGCCAGCGGGGAGTCCGTCCCGGACAAAATGGGGGCGAGCGCGACCAACATTTTCAAAAAATTCGCCGCTCACGCGGCTCCCATGCCGTACAAAATGAGGCCCGCGTCGCCACCACCTTGGACAAAATGGAGGCCAGCTTGGCTACCTCATTGGACAAAATGGAGGCCAGCTTGGCTACCTCATTGGACAAAATGGAGGCCCACTTGGCCACCATCTTGGACGAAATGGAGGACAGCCAGGCCTACATTTTGGAAAAATGGCGGCTGCGCCAGCCGCCATCTTGGTCAGATGGCGGCTGGTAGCCAACAGAGTGTCCCCAGTGATCCCGCAGTCAACCCAGAATGATGCCAGGGTGCAGCCAGGGTTCCCAGCTTGCACCCAGTCATGCCGGAGTGATGCCAGAGTGGCGGTCTTTATCATCAGACCACCACCACCACCAACAACAACTTGTGTTTATAATATATATATATTACCTGTATATTTATGATGTATTTGTATATTTGGAAGTGTATTTGCACAGGGGCAGCACGGCTGCAGGGACGGCAGCCGGGCTTGGACCAAATGGAGGCCAGCGGGGAGTCCGTCCCGGACAAAATGGGGGCGAGCGCGACCAACATTTTCAAAAAATTCGCCGCTCACGCGGCTCCCATGCCGTACAAAATGAGGCCCGCGTCGCCACCACCTTGGACAAAATGGAGGCCAGCTTGGCTACCTCATTGGACAAAATGGAGGCCAGCTTGGCTACCTCATTGGACAAAATGGAGGCCAACTTGGCCACCACCTTGGACAAAATGGAGGACAGCCAGGCCTACATTTTGGAAAAATGGCGGCTGCGCCAGCCGCCATCTTGGTCAGATGGCGGCTGGTAGCCAACAGAGTGTCCCCAGTGATCCCGCAGTCAACCCAGAATGATGCCAGGGTGCAGCCAGGGTTCCCAGCTTGCACCCAGTCATGCCGGAGTGATGCCAGAGTGGCGGTCTTTATCATCAGACCACCACCACCACCAACAACAACTTGTGTTTATAATATATATATATTACCTGTATATTTATGATGTATTTGTATATTTGGAAGTGTATTTGCACAGGGGCAGCACGGCTGCAGGGACGGCAGCCGGGCTTGGACCAAATGGAGGCCAGCGGGGAGTCCGTCCCGGACAAAATGGGGGCGAGCGCGACCAACATTTTCAAAAAATTCGCCGCTCACGCGGCTCCCATGCCGTACAAAATGAGGCCCGCGTCGCCACCACCTTGGACAAAATGGAGGCCAGCTTGGCTACCTCATTGGACAAAATGGAGGCCAGCTTGGCTACCTCATTGGACAAAATGGAGGCCCACTTGGCCACCATCTTGGACGAAATGGAGGACAGCCAGGCCTACATTTTGGAAAAATGGCGGCTGCGCCAGCCGCCATCTTGGTCAGATGGCGGCAGGTAGCCAACAGAGTGTCCCCAGTGATCCCGCAGTCAACCCAGAATGATGCCAGGGTGCAGCCAGGGTTCCCAGCTTGCACCCAGTCATGCCGGAGTGATGCCAGAGTGGCGGTCTTTATCATCAGACCACCACCACCACCAACAACAACTTGTGTTTATAATATATATATATTACCTGTATATTTATGATGTATTTGTATATTTGGAAGTGTATTTGCACAGGGGCAGCACGGCTGCAGGGACGGCAGCCGGGCTTGGACCAAATGGAGGCCAGCGGGGAGTCCGTCCCGGACAAAATGGGGGCGAGCGCGACCAACATTTTCAAAAAATTCGCCGCTCACGCGGCTCCCATGCCGTACAAAATGAGGCCCGCGTCGCCACCACCTTGGACAAAATGGAGGCCAGCTTGGCTACCTCATTGGACAAAATGGAGGCCAGCTTGGCTACCTCATTGGACAAAATGGAGGCCCACTTGGCCACCATCTTGGACGAAATGGAGGACAGCCAGGCCTACATTTTGGAAAAATGGCGGCTGCGCCAGCCGCCATCTTGGTCAGATGGCGGCAGGTAGCCAACAGAGTGTCCCCAGTGATCCCGCAGTCAACCCAGAATGATGCCAGGGTGCAGCCAGGGTTCCCAGCTTGCACCCAGTCATGCCGGAGTGATGCCAGAGTGGCGGTCTTTATCATCAGACCACCACCACCACCAACAACAACTTGTGTTTATAATATATATATATTACCTGTATATTTATGATGTATTTGTATATTTGGAAGTGTATTTGCACAGGGGCAGCACGGCTGCAGGGACGGCAGCCGGGCTTGGACCAAATGGAGGCCAGCGGGGAGTCCGTCCCGGACAAAATGGGGGCGAGCGCGACCAACATTTTCAAAAAATTCGCCGCTCACGCGGCTCCCATGCCGTACAAAATGAGGCCCGCGTCGCCACCACCTTGGACAAAATGGAGGCCAGCTTGGCTACCTCATTGGACAAAATGGAGGCCAGCTTGGCTACCTCATTGGACAAAATGGAGGCCAACTTGGCCACCACCTTGGACAAAATGGAGGACAGCCAGGCCTACATTTTGGAAAAATGGCGGCTGCGCCAGCCGCCATCTTGGTCAGATGGCGGCTGGTAGCCAACAGAGTGTCCCCAGTGATCCCGCAGTCAACCCAGAATGATGCCAGGGTGCAGCCAGGGTTCCCAGCTTGCACCCAGTCATGCCGGAGTGATGCCAGAGTGGCGGTCTTTATCATCAGACCACCACCACCACCAACAACAACTTGTGTTTATAATATATATATATTACCTGTATATTTATGATGTATTTGTATATTTGGAAGTGTATTTGCACAGGGGCAGCACGGCTGCAGGGACGGCAGCCGGGCTTGGACCAAATGGAGGCCAGCGGGGAGTCCGTCCCGGACAAAATGGGGGCGAGCGCGACCAACATTTTCAAAAAATTCGCCGCTCACGCGGCTCCCATGCCGTACAAAATGAGGCCCGCGTCGCCACCACCTTGGACAAAATGGAGGCCAGCTTGGCTACCTCATTGGACAAAATGGAGGCCAGCTTGGCTACCTCATTGGACAAAATGGAGGCCCACTTGGCCACCATCTTGGACGAAATGGAGGACAGCCAGGCCTACATTTTGGAAAAATGGCGGCTGCGCCAGCCGCCATCTTGGTCAGATGGCGGCAGGTAGCCAACAGAGTGTCCCCAGTGATCCCGCAGTCAACCCAGAATGATGCCAGGGTGCAGCCAGGGTTCCCAGCTTGCACCCAGTCATGCCGGAGTGATGCCAGAGTGGCGGTCTTTATCATCAGACCACCACCACCACCAACAACAACTTGTGTTTATAATATATATATATTACCTGTATATTTATGATGTATTTGTATATTTGGAAGTGTATTTGCACAGGGGCAGCACGGCTGCAGGGACGGCAGCCGGGCTTGGACCAAATGGAGGCCAGCGGGGAGTCCGTCCCGGACAAAATGGGGGCGAGCGCGACCAACATTTTCAAAAAATTCGCCGCTCACGCGGCTCCCATGCCGTACAAAATGAGGCCCGCGTCGCCACCACCTTGGACAAAATGGAGGCCAGCTTGGCTACCTCATTGGACAAAATGGAGGCCAGCTTGGCTACCTCATTGGACAAAATGGAGGCCAACTTGGCCACCACCTTGGACAAAATGGAGGACAGCCAGGCCTACATTTTGGAAAAATGGCGGCTGCGCCAGCCGCCATCTTGGTCAGATGGCGGCTGGTAGCCAACAGAGTGTCCCCAGTGATCCCGCAGTCAACCCAGAATGATGCCAGGGTGCAGCCAGGGTTCCCAGCTTGCACCCAGTCATGCCGGAGTGATGCCAGAGTGGCGGTCTTTATCATCAGACCACCACCACCACCAACAACAACTTGTGTTTATAATATATATATATTACCTGTATATTTATGATGTATTTGTATATTTGGAAGTGTATTTGCACAGGGGCAGCACGGCTGCAGGGACGGCAGCCGGGCTTGGACCAAATGGAGGCCAGCGGGGAGTCCGTCCCGGACAAAATGGGGGCGAGCGCGACCAACATTTTCAAAAAATTCGCCGCTCACGCGGCTCCCATGCCGTACAAAATGAGGCCCGCGTCGCCACCACCTTGGACAAAATGGAGGCCAGCTTGGCTACCTCATTGGACAAAATGGAGGCCAGCTTGGCTACCTCATTGGACAAAATGGAGGCCAACTTGGCCACCACCTTGGACAAAATGGAGGACAGCCAGGCCTACATTTTGGAAAAATGGCGGCTGCGCCAGCCGCCATCTTGGTCAGATGGCGGCTGGTAGCCAACAGAGTGTCCCCAGTGATCCCGCAGTCAACCCAGAATGATGCCAGGGTGCAGCCAGGGTTCCCAGCTTGCACCCAGTCATGCCGGAGTGATGCCAGAGTGGCGGTCTTTATCATCAGACCACCACCACCACCAACAACAACTTGTGTTTATAATATATATATATTACCTGTATATTTATGATGTATTTGTATATTTGGAAGTGTATTTGCACAGGGGCAGCACGGCTGCAGGGACGGCAGCCGGGCTTGGACCAAATGGAGGCCAGCGGGGAGTCCGTCCCGGACAAAATGGGGGCGAGCGCGACCAACATTTTCAAAAAATTCGCCGCTCACGCGGCTCCCATGCCGTACAAAATGAGGCCCGCGTCGCCACCACCTTGGACAAAATGGAGGCCAGCTTGGCTACCTCATTGGACAAAATGGAGGCCAGCTTGGCTACCTCATTGGACAAAATGGAGGCCCACTTGGCCACCATCTTGGACGAAATGGAGGACAGCCAGGCCTACATTTTGGAAAAATGGCGGCTGCGCCAGCCGCCATCTTGGTCAGATGGCGGCAGGTAGCCAACAGAGTGTCCCCAGTGATCCCGCAGTCAACCCAGAATGATGCCAGGGTGCAGCCAGGGTTCCCAGCTTGCACCCAGTCATGCCGGAGTGATGCCAGAGTGGCGGTCTTTATCATCAGACCACCACCACCACCAACAACAACTTGTGTTTATAATATATATATATTACCTGTATATTTATGATGTATTTGTATATTTGGAAGTGTATTTGCACAGGGGCAGCACGGCTGCAGGGACGGCAGCCGGGCTTGGACCAAATGGAGGCCAGCGGGGAGTCCGTCCCGGACAAAATGGGGGCGAGCGCGACCAACATTTTCAAAAATTCGCCGCTCACGCGGCTCCCATGCCGTACAAAATGAGGCCCGCGTCGCCACCACCTTGGACAAAATGGAGGCCAGCTTGGCTACCTCATTGGACAAAATGGAGGCCAGCTTGGCTACCTCATTGGACAAAATGGAGGCCAACTTGGCCACCACCTTGGACAAAATGGAGGACAGCCAGGCCTACATTTTGGAAAAATGGCGGCTGCGCCAGCCGCCATCTTGGTCAGATGGCGGCTGGTAGCCAACAGAGTGTCCCCCAGTGATCCCGCAGTCAACCCAGAATGATGCCAGGGTGCAGCCAGGGTTCCCAGCTTGCACCCAGTCATGCCGGAGTGATGCCAGAGTGGCGGTCTTTATCATCAGACCACCACCACCACCAACAACAACTTGTGTTTATAATATATATATATTACCTGTATATTTATGATGTATTTGTATATTTGGAAGTGTATTTGCACAGGGGCAGCACGGCTGCAGGGACGGCAGCCGGGCTTGGACCAAATGGAGGCCAGCGGGGAGTCCGTCCCGGACAAAATGGGGGCGAGCGCGACCAACATTTTCAAAAAATTCGCCGCTCACGCGGCTCCCATGCCGTACAAAATGAGGCCCGCGTCGCCACCACCTTGGACAAAATGGAGGCCAGCTTGGCTACCTCATTGGACAAAATGGAGGCCAGCTTGGCTACCTCATTGGACAAAATGGAGGCCCACTTGGCCACCATCTTGGACGAAATGGAGGACAGCCAGGCCTACATTTTGGAAAAATGGCGGCTGCGCCAGCCGCCATCTTGGTCAGATGGCGGCAGGTAGCCAACAGAGTGTCCCCAGTGATCCCGCAGTCAACCCAGAATGATGCCAGGGTGCAGCCAGGGTTCCCAGCTTGCACCCAGTCATGCCGGAGTGATGCCAGAGTGGCGGTCTTTATCATCAGACCACCACCACCACCAACAACAACTTGTGTTTATAATATATATATATTACCTGTATATTTATGATGTATTTGTATATTTGGAAGTGTATTTGCACAGGGGCAGCACGGCTGCAGGGACGGCAGCCGGGCTTGGACCAAATGGAGGCCAGCGGGGAGTCCGTCCCGGACAAAATGGGGGCGAGCGCGACCAACATTTTCAAAAAATTCGCCGCTCACGCGGCTCCCATGCCGTACAAAATGAGGCCCGCGTCGCCACCACCTTGGACAAAATGGAGGCCAGCTTGGCTACCTCATTGGACAAAATGGAGGCCAGCTTGGCTACCTCATTGGACAAAATGGAGGCCCACTTGGCCACCATCTTGGACGAAATGGAGGACAGCCAGGCCTACATTTTGGAAAAATGGCGGCTGCGCCAGCCGCCATCTTGGTCAGATGGCGGCAGGTAGCCAACAGAGTGTCCCCAGTGATCCCGCAGTCAACCCAGAATGATGCCAGGGTGCAGCCAGGGTTCCCAGCTTGCACCCAGTCATGCCGGAGTGATGCCAGAGTGGCGGTCTTTATCATCAGACCACCACCACCACCAACAACAACTTGTGTTTATAATATATATATATTACCTGTATATTTATGATGTATTTGTATATTTGGAAGTGTATTTGCACAGGGGGCAGCACGGCTGCAGGGACGGCAGCCGGGCTTGGACCAAATGGAGGCCAGCGGGGAGTCCGTCCCGGACAAAATGGGGGCGAGCGCGACCAACATTTTCAAAAAATTCGCCGCTCACGCGGCTCCCATGCCGTACAAAATGAGGCCCGCGTCGCCACCACCTTGGACAAAATGGAGGCCAGCTTGGCTACCTCATTGGACAAAATGGAGGCCAGCTTGGCTACCTCATTGGACAAAATGGAGGCCCACTTGGCCACCATCTTGGACGAAATGGAGGACAGCCAGGCCTACATTTTGGAAAAATGGCGGCTGCGCCAGCCGCCATCTTGGTCAGATGGCGGCAGGTAGCCAACAGAGTGTCCCCAGTGATCCCGCAGTCAACCCAGAATGATGCCAGGGTGCAGCCAGGGTTCCCAGCTTGCACCCAGTCATGCCGGAGTGATGCCAGAGTGGCGGTCTTTATCATCAGACCACCACCACCAACAACAACAACTTGTGTTTATAATATATATATATTACCTGTATATTTATGATGTATTTGTATATTTGGAAGTGTATTTGCACAGGGGCAGCACGGCTGCAGGGACGGCAGCCGGGCTTGGACCAAATGGAGGCCAGCGGGGAGTCCGTCCCGGACAAAATGGGGGCGAGCGCGACCAACATTTTCAAAAAATTCGCCGCTCACGCGGCTCCCATGCCGTACAAAATGAGGCCCGCGTCGCCACCACCTTGGACAAAATGGAGGCCAGCTTGGCTACCTCATTGGACAAAATGGAGGCCAGCTTGGCTACCTCATTGGACAAAATGGAGGCCAACTTGGCCACCACCTTGGACAAAATGGAGGACAGCCAGGCCTACATTTTGGAAAAAATGGCGGCTGCGCCAGCCGCCATCTTGGTCAGATGGCGGCTGGTAGCCAACAGAGTGTCCCCAGTGATCCCGCAGTCAACCCAGAATGATGCCAGGGTGCAGCCAGGGTTCCCAGCTTGCACCCAGTCATGCCGGAGTGATGCCAGAGTGGCGGTCTTTATCATCAGACCACCACCACCACCAACAACAACTTGTGTTTATAATATATATATTACCTGTATATTTATGATGTATTTGTATATTTGGAAGTGTATTTGCACAGGGGCAGCACGGCTGCAGGGACGGCAGCCGGGCTTGGACCAAATGGAGGCCAGCGGGGAGTCCGTCCCGGACAAAATGGGGGCGAGCGCGACCAACATTTTCAAAAAATTCGCCGCTCACGCGGCTCCCATGCCGTACAAAATGAGGCCCGCGTCGCCACCACCTTGGACAAAATGGAGGCCAGCTTGGCTACCTCATTGGACAAAATGGAGGCCAGCTTGGCTACCTCATTGGACAAAATGGAGGCCAACTTGGCCACCACCTTGGACAAAATGGAGGACAGCCAGGCCTACATTTTGGAAAAATGGCGGCTGCGCCAGCCGCCATCTTGGTCAGATGGCGGCTGGTAGCCAACAGAGTGTCCCCAGTGATCCCGCAGTCAACCCAGAATGATGCCAGGGTGCAGCCAGGGTTCCCAGCTTGCACCCAGTCATGCCGGAGTGATGCCAGAGTGGCGGTCTTTATCATCAGACCACCACCACCACCAACAACAACTTGTGTTTATAATATATATATATTACCTGTATATTTATGATGTATTTGTATATTTGGAAGTGTATTTGCACAGGGGCAGCACGGCTGCAGGGACGGCAGCCGGGCTTGGACCAAATGGAGGCCAGCGGGGAGTCCGTCCCGGACAAAATGGGGGCGAGCGCGACCAACATTTTCAAAAAATTCGCCGCTCACGCGGCTCCCATGCCGTACAAAATGAGGCCCCGCGTCGCCACCACCTTGGACAAAATGGAGGCCAGCTTGGCTACCTCATTGGACAAAATGGAGGCCAGCTTGGCTACCTCATTGGACAAAATGGAGGCCAACTTGGCCACCACCTTGGACAAAATGGAGGACAGCCAGGCCTACATTTTGGAAAAATGGCGGCTGCGCCAGCCGCCATCTTGGTCAGATGGCGGCTGGTAGCCAACAGAGTGTCCCCAGTGATCCCGCAGTCAACCCAGAATGATGCCAGGGTGCAGCCAGGGTTCCCAGCTTGCACCCAGTCATGCCGGAGTGATGCCAGAGTGGCGGTCTTTATCATCAGACCACCACCACCACCAACAACAACTTGTGTTTATAATATATATATATTACCTGTATATTTATGATGTATTTGTATATTTGGAAGTGTATTTGCACAGGGGCAGCACGGCTGCAGGGACGGCAGCCGGGCTTGGACCAAATGGAGGCCAGCGGGGAGTCCGTCCCGGACAAAATGGGGGCGAGCGCGACCAACATTTTCAAAAAATTCGCCGCTCACAGCGGCTCCCATGCCGTACAAAATGAGGCCCGCGTCGCCACCACCCTTGGACAAAATGGAGGCCAGCTTGGCTACCTCATTGGACAAAATGGAGGCCAGCTTGGCTACCTCATTGGACAAAATGGAGGCCCACTTGGCCACCATCTTGGACGAAATGGAGGACAGCCAGGCCTACATTTTGGAAAAATGGCGGCTGCGCCAGCCGCCATCTTGGTCAGATGGCGGCAGGTAGCCAACAGAGTGTCCCCAGTGATCCCGCAGTCAACCCAGAATGATGCCAGGGTGCAGCCAGGGTTCCCAGCTTGCACCCAGTCATGCCGGAGTGATGCCAGAGTGGCGGTCTTTATCATCAGACCACCACCACCACCAACAACAACTTGTGTTTATAATATATATATATTACCTGTATATTTATGATGTATTTGTATATTTGGAAGTGTATTTGCACAGGGGCAGCACGGCTGCAGGGACGGCAGCCGGGCTTGGACCAAATGGAGGCCAGCGGGGAGTCCGTCCCGGACAAAATGGGGGCGAGCGCGACCAACATTTTCAAAAAATTCGCCGCTCACGCGGCTCCCATGCCGTACAAAATGAGGCCCGCGTCGCCACCACCTTGGACAAAATGGAGGCCAGCTTGGCTACCTCATTGGACAAAATGGAGGCCAGCTTGGCTACCTCATTGGACAAAATGGAGGCCCACTTGGCCACCATCTTGGACGAAATGGAGGACAGCCAGGCCTACATTTTGGAAAAATGGCGGCTGCGCCAGCCGCCATCTTGGTCAGATGGCGGCAGGTAGCCAACAGAGTGTCCCCAGTGATCCCGCAGTCAACCCAGAATGATGCCAGGGTGCAGCCAGGGTTCCCAGCTTGCACCCAGTCATGCCGGAGTGATGCCAGAGTGGCGGTCTTTATCATCAGACCACCACCACCACCAACAACAACTTGTGTTTATAATATATATATATTACCTGTATATTTATGATGTATTTGTATATTTGGAAGTGTATTTGCACAGGGCAGCACGGCTGCAGGGACGGCAGCCGGCTTGGACCAAATGGAGGCCAGCGGGGAGTCCGTCCCGGACAAAATGGGGGCGAGCGCGACCAACATTTCAAAAAATTCGCCGCTCACA
>NW_027139934.1:0-72500 GCF_035084215.1 Heptranchias perlo | reverse complement strand
ACTCACTCTCACTCTCACTCTCACACATACTCACTCACTCTCACTCCCTCTCACACATACTCACTCCCTCTCACACATACTCACTCCCTCTCACACATACTCACTCACTCTCACACATACTCACTCACTCTCACACATACTCACTCACTCTCACACATACTCACTCACTCTCACACATACTCACTCACTCTCACACATACTCACTCACTCTCACTCTCTCTCACTCTCACTCTCTCTCACTCTCTCTCACTCTCTCTCACTCTCTCTCACTCTCACTCACTCTCACTCTCACACATACTCACTCACTCTCACACATACTCACTCTCTCTCACTCTCACACATACTCACTCTCTCTCACTCTCACACATACTCACTCTCTCTCACTCTCACACATACTCACTCTCTCCCACTCTCACACATACTCACTCTCTCTCACTCTCACACATACTCACTCTCTCTCACTCTCACACATACTCACTCTCTCTCACTCTCACACATACTCACTCTCTCTCACTCTCACACATACTCACTCTCTCTCACTCTCACACATTCTCACTCTCTCTCACTCTCTCTCACTCTCTCTCACTCTCTCTCACTCTCTCTCACTCTCTCTCACTCTCTCTCACTCTCTCTCACTCTCTCTCACTCTCACACATACTCACTCACTCTCACTCTCACACATACTCACTCTCTCTCACTCTCACACATACTCACTCTCTCTCACTCTCACACATACTCACTCTCTCTCACTCTCACACATACTCACTCTCTCTCACTCTCACACATACTCACTCTCTCTCACTCTCACACATTCTCACTCTCTCTCACTCTCTCTCACTCTCTCTCACTCTCACACATACTCACTCACTCTCACTCTCACACATACTCACTCTCTCTCACTCTCACACATACTCACTCTCTCTCACTCTCACACATACTCACTCTCTCTCACTCTCACACATACTCACTCTCTCTCACTCTCACACATACTCACTCTCTCTCACTCTCACACATTCTCACTCTCTCTCACTCTCTCTCACTCTCTCTCACTCTCACACATACTCACACATACTCACACATACTCACTCACTCTCACTCTCTCTCACTCTCTCTCACTCTCTCTCACTCTCTCTCACTCTCACACATACTCACTCACTCTCACTCTCACACATACTCACTCACTCTCACTCTCTCTCACTCTCACACATACTCACTCTCTCACTCTCTCTCACTCTCTCTCACTCTCACACATACTCACTCATTCTCTCTCACTCACTCTCACACATACTCACTCTCACACATACTCACTCACTCTCACTCTCACACATACTCACTCTCTCACTCTCACTCTCACTCTCTCACTCTCACTCTCTCTCACTCTCTCTCACTCTCTCTCACTCTCACACATACTCACTCATTCTCTCACTCACTCTCACACATACTCACTCATTCTCACTCTCACACATACTCACTCACTCTCACTCTCACTCTCACTCTCACTCTCACTCTCACTCTCACTCTCACACATACCCATTCTCTCTCACTCACTCTCACACATACCCACTCTCACTCACTCTCACACATACTCACTCACTCACTCTCACACATACTCACTCACTCTCACACATACTCACTCACTCACTCTCACTCACTCTCACACATACTCACTCATTCTCACTCATTCTCACTCATTCTCACTCTCACACATACTCACTCACTCACTCTCACACATACTCACTCACTCTCACACATACTCACTCATTCTCACTCTCACACATAGTCACTCACTCTCACTCTCACACTCTCACACATACTCACTCTCTCTCACTCTCACTCACTCACACATACTCACTCACTCTCACTCTCACACATACTCACTCATTCTCACTCTCACTTTCACACATACTCACTCACTCACTCACACTCACTCACTTTCACTCACATTCACTCACTCACACTCACACACTTTCACACATACTCACTCACTCACTTTCACATTCACTCACTCTCACACACACTCATATACTCACACACTATTGCACACATTCACACTCACTTACAGATTCACACACACACTCACACACACTTACATACACACAAATACTCACACTATGACACATACTCCCACACACATTCACTCACTCACACACTCACACACTCTCACATTCACTCACACACTCTCACACTCACACACTCTCACTCACTCACACAGAGAGTTACTGTACACACAAAATCACTGTACACACAGAGTCAATGTACAAACAGGGTCACCGTACACAGAGTCACTGTACACACAGTCACTGTACACACAGAGTTACTGTACACACAGTCACTGTACACACAGAGTTACTGTACACACAGTCACTGTACACACAGAGTTACTGTACACACAGTTACTGCACACATGGTGCCAGTTATGGGGTGGGGGGGGTTCATGGATACTGTACACACGGTGATTGTTATGGGTACACACGGTGATCGTTATGAGTACACACGGTGATCATTATGAGTACACACGGTGATCATTATGGGTACACACGGTGATCGTTATGGGTACACACGGTGATCGTTATGAGTACACACGGTGATTGTTATGGGTACACACGGTGATTGTTATGGGTACACACGGTGATCATTATGAGTACACACGGTGATTGTTATGAGTACACACGGTGATTGTTATGAGTACACACGGTGATCATTATGAGTACACACGGTGATTGTTATGAGTACACACGGTGATCATTATGAGTACACACGGTGATTGTTATGAGTACACACGGTGATCATTATGAGTACACACGGTGATTGTTATGAGTACACACGGTGATTGTTATGAGTACACACGGTGATCATTATGAGTACACACGGTGATCGTTATGGGTACACACGGTGATTGTTATGGGTACACACGGTGATTGTTATGGGTACACACGGTGATTGTTATGGGTACACACGGTGATCATTATGAGTACACACGGTGATCATTATGGGTACACACGGTGATCGTTATGAGTACACACGGTGATCATTATGGGTACACACGGTGATCGTTATGGGTACACACGGTGATCGTTATGGGTACACACGGTGATTGTTATGAGTACACACGGTGATCGTTATGAGTACACACGGTGATCGTTATGGGTACACACGGTGATCGTTATGAGTACACACGGTGATCGTTATGAGTACACACGGTGATCGTTATGGGTACACACGGTGATCGTTATGAGTACACACGGTGATCGTTATGGGTACACACGGTGATTGTTATGAGTACACACGGTGATTGTTATGAGTACACACGGTGATCGTTATGGGAACACACGGTGATCGTTATGGGTACACACGGTGATCGTTATGGGTACACACGGTGATTGTTATGGGTACACACGGTGATTGTTATGGGTACACACGGTGATCGTTATGGGTACACACGGTGATCGTTATGGGTACACACGGTGATTGTTATGAGTACACACGGTGATTGTTATGGGTACACACGGTGATTGTTATGGGTACACACGGTGATCGTTATGGGTACACACGGTGATTGTTATGAGTACACACGGTGATTGTTATGGGTACACACGATGATCGTTATGGGTACACACGGTGATTGTTATGGGTACACACGGTGATTGTTATGGGTACACACGGTGATTGTTATGGGAACACACGGTGATCGTTATGAGTACACACGGTGATCGTTATGGGAACACACGGTGATTGTTATGGGAACACACGGTGATCGTTATGAGTACACACGGTGATCGTTATGAGTACACACTGTGATTGTTATGAGTACACACTGTGATTGTTATGAGTACACACGGTGATTGTTATGGGTACACACGGTGATTGTTATGGGAACACACGGTGATCGTTATGGGTACACACTGTGATCGTTATGAGTACACACGGTGATCGTTATGGGTACACACGGTGATTGTTATGGGTACACACGGTGATTGTTATGGGAACACACGGTGATCGTTATGGGTACACACTGTGATCGTTATGGGTACACACGGTGATTGTTATGGGTACACACGGTGATCGTTATGGGTACACACTGTGATCGTTATGGGTACACACGGTGATCGTTATGGGAACACACTGTGATCGTTATGAGTACACACGGTGATCGTTATGAGTACACACGGTGATTGTTATGAGTACACACGGTGATCGTTATGAGTACACACGGTGATCGTTATGGGTACACACTGTGATCGTTATGGGTACACACGGTGATTGTTATGGGTACACACGGTGATTGTTATGGGAACACACTGTGATCGTTATGGGTACACACGGTGATCGTTATGGGTACACACTGTGATCGTTATGAGTACACACGGTGATCGTTATGAGTACACACGGTGATCGTTATGGGTACACACGGTGATCGTTATGAGTACACACGGTGATTGTTATGAGTACACACGGTGATCGTTATGAGTACACACGGTGATTGTTATGAGTACACACGGTGATCGTTATGGGTACACACGGTGATCGTTATGGGTACACACTGTGATTGTTATGAGTACACACGGTGATCGTTATGGGTACACACTGTGATCGTTATGAGTACACACGGTGATTGTTATGGGTACACACGGTGATCGTTATGGGTACACACGGTGATTGTTATGGGTACACACGGTGATTGTTATGGGAACACACGGTGATCGTTATGGGTACACACTGTGATCGTTATGGGTACACACGGTGATTGTTATGGGTACACACGGTGATCGTTATGGGTACACACTGTGATCGTTATGGGTACACACGGTGATCGTTATGGGTACACACTGTGATCGTTATGAGTACACACGGTGATTGTTATGAGTACACACGGTGATCATTATGAGTACACACGGTGATTGTTATGAGTACACACGGTGATCATTATGAGTACACACGGTGATTGTTATGAGTACACACGGTGATCATTATGAGTACACACGGTGATCGTTATGGGTACACACGGTGATTGTTATGGGTACACACGGTGATTGTTATGGGTACACACGGTGATTGTTATGGGTACACACGGTGATCATTATGAGTACACACGGTGATCATTATGGGTACACACGGTGATCGTTATGAGTACACACGGTGATCATTATGGGTACACACGGTGATCGTTATGGGTACACACGGTGATTGTTATGAGTACACACGGTGATCATTATGAGTACACACGGTGATTGTTATGAGTACACACGGTGATTGTTATGAGTACACACGGTGATCGTTATGGGAACACACGGTGATCGTTATGGGTACACACGGTGATTGTTATGGGTACACACGGTGATTGTTATGGGTACACACGGTGATCGTTATGGGTACACACGGTGATCGTTATGGGTACACACGGTGATTGTTATGAGTACACACGGTGATTGTTATGGGTACACACGGTGATTGTTATGGGTACACACGGTGATTGTTATGGGTACACACGGTGATTGTTATGGGTACACACGGTGATTGTTATGGGAACACACGGTGATCGTTATGAGTACACACTGTGATTGTTATGAGTACACACGGTGATCGTTATGGGTACACACTGTGAACGTTATGAGTACACACGGTGATTGTTATGGGTACACACGGTGATCGTTATGGGTACACACGGTGATTGTTATGAGTACACACGGTGATCGTTATGGGTACACACTGTGATCGTTATGGGTACACACGGTGATTGTTATGGGTACACACGGTGATCGTTATGGGTACACACTGTGATCGTTATGGGTACACACGGTGATCGTTATGGGTACACACTGTGATCGTTATGAGTACACACGGTGATCGTTATGGGTACACACGGTGATCGTTATGGGTACACACGGTGATTGTTATGAGTACACACGGTGATCGTTATGGGTACACACGGTGATTGTTATGAGTACACACGGTGATCGTTATGGGTACACACGGTGATCGTTATGGGTACACACGGTGATTGTTATGGGAACACACGGTGATCGTTATGAGTACACACGATGATTGTTATGGGTACACACGGTGATCGTTATGGGTGCACACGGTGATCGTTATGAGTACACACGGTGATTGTTATGGGTACACACGGTGATCGTTATGGGTACACACGGTGATCGTTATGGGTACACACGGTGATCGTTATGGGTACACACTGTGATCGTTATGGGTACACACGGTGATCGTTATGGGTACACACGGTGATCGTTATGGGTACACACGGTGATCGTTATGAGTACACACGGTGATTGTTATGGGTACACACTGTGATCGTTATGAGTACACACGGTGATCGTTATGGGTACACACTGTGATCGTTATGAGTACACACGGTGATTGTTATGGGTACACACTGTGATCGTTATGAGTACACACGGTGATTGTTATGGGTACACACGGTGATTGTTATGGGAACACACTGTGATCGTTATGAGTACACACGGTGATTGTTATGGGTACACACGGTGATTGTTATGGGTACACACTGTGATCGTTATGAGTACACACGGTGATCGTTATGGGAACACACGGTGATCGTTATGGGTACACACAGTGATTGTTATGAGTACACACGGTGATTGTTATGAGTACACACGGTGATTGTTATGAGTACACACGGTGATTGTTATGAGTACACACGGTGATCGTTATGGGAACACACGGTGATCGTTATGGGTACACACGGTGATTGTTATGAGTACACACGGTGATTGTTATGAGTACACACGGTGATCGTTATGAGTACACACGGTGATCGTTATGGGTACACACGGTGATCGTTATGGGTACACACGGTGATCGTTATGAGTACACATGGTGATTGTTAGAGTACACACGGTGATTGTTATGGGTACACACGGTGATTGTTATGGGTACACACGGTGATTGTTATGGGTACACACGGTGATCGTTATGGGTACACACGGTGATCGTTATGGGTACACACGGTGATCGTTATGGGTACACACGGTGATTGTTATGAGTACACACGGTGATTGTTATGGGTACACACGGTGATTGTTATGGGTACACACGGTGATTGTTATGAGTACACACGGTGATTGTTATGGGTACACACGGTGATTGTTATGAGTACACACGGTGATTGTTATGGGTACACACGGTGATCGTTATGGGTACACACTGTGATTGTTATGGGTACACACGGTGATTGTTATGGGTACACACGGTGATTGTTATGGGTACACACGGTGATTGTTATGAGTACACACGGTGATCGTTATGGGAACACACGGTGATTGTTATGAGTACACACGGTGATTGTTATGGGTACACACGGTGATTGTTATGGGTACACACGGTGATTGTTATGGGTACACACGGTGATTGTTATGGGTACACACGGTGATCGTTATGGGAACACACGGTGATTGTTATGAGTACACACGGTGATTGTTATGGGAACACACGGTGATCGTTATGGGTACACACGGTGATTGTTATGAGTACACACGGTGATTGTTATGGGAACACACGGTGATCGTTATGGGTACACACTGTGATTGTTATGAGTACACACGGTGATTGTTATGGGAACACACGGTGATTGTTATGAGTACACACGGTGATTGTTATGGGTACACACGGTGATCGTTATGGGAACACACGGTGATTGTTATGAGTACACACGGTGATTGTTATGGGTACACACGGTGATCGTTATGGGTACACACGGTGATCGTTATGGGTACACACGGTGATTGTTATGAGTACACACGGTGATTGTTATGGGTACACACGGTGATCGTTATGGGAACACACGGTGACCATTGTGGGGGACACTGTACACAGTCAAGGGGCCTGATGCCTGTTTTAGGTGCCTGCCCATGACGCCTGAAAAACGGGCCTCCACGAATGTGTGTGTGTGGGACCAACCCCTGTGCAGCCTGTCCTCAGGGCATCCCATCACTCAACTGGTGTGTTTCACCCCTGAAAGACGAGCGCCGTTTCCTCACCCTGGCAACTGTTACGTCCCGCCCCGGGGGGGTGGGGGGCAGACGGGGCCTGGGCATGACGTCTCGTCCGGGCGATGGGGCTCGAGTCTCTGGAGTGTTTGGGCGGGACTCCCCGCTGGCCGTGGCAGGCGGAGAGAGCGAGAGATGGGGGAGCGGCAGCGGGGGAGAGGCGGGAAGCCCCGGGAACCCTCAAAGGAGCCCTGCTCCTTGTGTAGGCCCGGCCTTGCTCGCCTCCACTCGCCCCCTGGCAACGGCTGCTGAGCCTGCACTCTGGCAAGCCTGGTTGAGCTCGATTTTGATGTGGGCTGGCGGACGGAGCCATCTCCGCGACGAGGGATTTGCCCCTTTGAAGCCAAAAGGCATGTCGAGAACATTCCCTTTAATCTCTCCCCTTCGCCTCAATTAACAACATCAAAACGTTCAGACTTCTGAGATGCAGACGAGGAGCTTCTTTTCAAAGCGAGCGGTTCAAAAGGGGCTCTGAATCCTCCAAGCATGTTCACGGTCTGATTAACCTCGCCTCTTCCCCCCCCGCCCCCCCCTCCGTCCTGCCACCCCTCCACTCCACCGCCTTCCCTCCACCACGCCCCTCCCCTTGCCCATCTGACAATTGGCCATTCCTTGATGAACATCAAGCCCAATTGCACGATCCATCTCCTTCAGCAGCCCCCCCTCCCCGTATCCCAACTCGCACCCTGTCCTGTTCGCCCATCGCCCCCCTCTGTGCTCGCTGGACCGCCATTGGCTCCCGGTCCTCGATTTTCAAAATTCTCATGCTCCTGTCCAAAATCCCCTCCGTTGCCCCCCTCTCCCTTTCTCTGTAACCTTCTCCACAACCCTCCGAGATCTCTGCGCTCCTTCAATTCCGGCCTCCCGATTCCCATCGCTCCACCATTGGCGGCCGTGCCTTCAGCCGCCCGGGCCCTAAGCTCTGGAATTCCCTCCCTAAACCCTCTCCCCCTCTCTCTCCTCCTTTAAGACGCTCCTTAAAACCTCCCTCTTTGACCGAGCTTTTGGTCACCTGTCCGAATATCTCCTTATGTGGCTCGGGGTCAGATTATTGTCTGATTTACGCTCTTGTGTCGCGCCTTGGGGATGTAACGGCGTGACAGCAGAGCGTGACTGCAATCTCGGGATGGTAACACTGTGACTCTGATGCCTTAATGGTAACGGGGGCACCGGCCAATCATAATCCTGCCGCGCTGTTACATCTAAAACACAACCGGGTTCAATTCAATTTTTACAGGGGGGGCAAAGACGGCCAATCGCGGCCCTGCCGCCTGCTTTACTCCCCTCCTGGTTCCCCTCCGAGGGCTGAATTTAAAACAATTCTTGTTATTGTACCCTGCTCCAGAGGGGCTGCCTGACCCTCTCGTAGTCTGTCACTGAAAACCCCAACATTAACTCGAAGTAACTGGGAGCAACGCCACCGAAGGCTGGCAGCTACCGACATCAAGGTACATCGCACACGTGTAACACAGCAGACGTCACGCCCCAGACGTCACGTTCCAGACGTCACGCCCCAGTCGTCACGCCCCAGACGTCACGCCCCAGACGTCACGCCCCAGACGTCAAGCCCCAGACGTCACGCCCCAGACGTCACGCCCCAGACGTCACGCACCAGTCGTCACGCCCCAGACGTCACGCCCCAGTCGTCACGCCCCAGACGTCACGCCCCAGGCGTCACGCACCAGTCGTCACGCACCAGTCGTCACGCACCAGTCGTCACGCCCCAGACGTCACGCCCCAGTCGTCACGCCCCAGACGTCACGCCCCAGACGTCAAGCCCCAGACGTCACGCCCCAGCCGTCACGCCCCAGACGTCACGCACCAGTCGTCACGCACCAGTCATCACGCCCTAAATTTTACACATTACGGCAAATACATACTAATCTTTCAAAATAAGGAGAGCCAACCATGGACACGCACAACAACATTTACAGGAAAGTACAATTGCTCTCTGAATGACCCCGGACGTCCCAAGCATCAGCAATTCAAGGGGCGTTAGATACACTGTCCTTTCCCCCTCTGGGACCGGGTCTCACAGTGTGTTAGATACACTGTCCTTTCCCCTCTGGGACCTTGTGTCACAGTGTGTTAGATATACTGTCCTTTCCCCCTCTGGGACCGGGTCTCACAGTGTATTAGATACACTGTCCTTTCCCCCTCTGGGACCGGGTCTCACAGTGCGTTAGATACACTGTCCTTTTAAAGTCTTGTGAGTGTTTGATGGGACAGTGTAGAGGGAGCTTTACTCTGTATCTAACCCTGTACCTGCCCTGGGAGTGTTTGACGGGACAGTGTAGAGGGAGCTTTACTCTGTATCTAACCCTGTACCTGCCCTGGGAGTGTTTGATGGGACAGTGTAGAGGGAGCTTTACTCTGTATCTAACCCTGTACCTGCCCTGGGAGTGTTTGATGGGACAGTGTAGAGGGAGCTTTACTCTGTATCTAACCCTGTACCTGCCCTGGGAGTGTTTGATGGGACAGTGTAGAGGGAGCTTGACTCTGTATCTAACGCAGACATACTGTCACAGCTTTCACCAGCTCCCTCGATTATGGTGTCTCCCCAATCCCACCCCCCGCGATGCCTGTTCAGGCCTCCCACCCCCGCGGGCCCCTCAGTGATATATCGGAGTCGACTGACTCACCTTTCCGGAGGAGGGAGAGTGCGCCTTGCAGGAAGACCTCGAGCACGAGAAGCAACTGTGCCCTTGAAACCATCTTCGACAGCTGCACGACCCAGAGCTGAGGCAAAGGGAGAGCGAGGGAGAGGGGGTTAGAGTGAGGAAGAGGGAGAGAGAGAGAGGGGGAGAGAGAGAGGAAGAGAGAGAGAGGGGGAGAGAGAGAGGAAGAGAGAGAGAGACAGAGGGGGAGAAAGAGAGGAAGAGAGAGAGAGAGGAAGAGAGAGAGAGGGGGAGAGAGAGAGGAAGAGGGAGAGAGAGAGAGGGGGATGGAGTGAGGAAGAGAGAGAGAGAGGGGGAGAGAGAGAGGAAGAGAGAGAGAGGGGGAGAGAGAGAGGAAGAGAGAGAGGGAGAGGGGGAGAAAGAGAGGAAGAGAGAGGGAGAGGGGGATAGAGTGAGGAAGAGAGAGAGAGAGGGGGAGAGAGAGAGGAAGAGAGAGAGAGGGGGAGAGAGAGAGGAAGAGAGAGAGAGACAGAGGGGGAGAAAGAGAGGAAGAGAGAGAGAGAGGAAGAGAGAGAGAGGGGGAGAGAGAGAGGAAGAGGGAGAGAGAGAGAGGGGGAGAGAGAGAGGAAGAGAGAGAGAGACAGAGGGGGAGAAAGAGAGGAAGAGAGAGAGAGAGGAAGAGAGAGAGAGGGGGAGAGAGAGAGGAAGAGGGAGAGAGGGAGAGGGGGAGAAAGAGAGAGAGAGGGAGAGGGGGATAGAGTGAGGAAGAGAGAGAGAGAGGGGGAGAGAGAGAGGAAGAGAGAGAGGGGGGAGAGAGAGAGGAAGAGGGAGAGAGACAGAGGGGGAGAAAGAGAGGAAGAGAGAGAGAGGGAGAGGGGGATAGAGTGAGGAAGAGAGGGAGAGTGAGGAAGAGGGAGAGAGAGAGAGAGAGAGACACAGAGTGAGAGAGAGACAGAGCGAGAGAGAGACAGAGCGAGAGAGAGACAGAGCGAGAGAGAGACAGAGTGAGAGAGAGAGAGGCAGAGAGAAAGAGACAGACAGAGAGATGGAGGGAGAGACAGAGGGAGAGGGAGAGGCAGAGAGAGAGGGAGAAACAGAGAGAGTGAGAGTGAGAGAGAGAGACAGAGAGAGAGAGAGAGACAGAGAGAGAGAGAGACAGAGAGAGAGAGAGAGTGAGAGACAGAGGGGGAGAGAGAGAGACAGAGAGGGAGAGAGAGAGACAGGGACAGAGAGAGCAAGAGAGAGAGAGACAGAGAGAAAGAGAGAGACAGAGAGAGAGAGGGAGAGAGACAGAGAGAGAGAGAGTGTGAGAGAGAGATAGAGAGAGAAAGAGAGTGACAGAGAAAGGGAGAGAGGGAGAGGTAGATGGAGAGAGAGAGAGAGAGAGAGGTAGACGGAGAGAGGGGGAGAGAGGGAAGTCTCCGAGGCTTTCCTCAGCCTGTGTGTGAGCTTTGTTCCGCCCGTCTCTGTGTGCCGGTGAGTTCTGGAGAGCCCTGAGAGAGGGAGCTGAGTGTCTGTCGAGGGAGGGCGAGCCCTGGGGCTGAGCGCATGTGGTTGATTAGCAGAATCCCTGTGTGTGCGAGCAGCGATGAAAGCTGCAGCCCTCTCTGTCTCTCTCTCTCTCTCTCTCTCTCTCTCCGTCTGTCTGTGTCTCGCCCTGGAACAATATCCACGAGGCTCCCTCTGTGAGGTGGCTGAGTTCCCACCTGTCAGTCCCCTCACTCAGCCGCGCGTCTCGTCCTCGATGTCCGTCCAGCCCTGCGAGCGTCCATCGTTTGCACTTTCAAAGCCCTCGGCAGAATGTCCTCCCTGGCCAAACGCCCTCCGTCTGATATCTGAACCTCCAGCGTTCGAGGTAAAAGTCTCTCAGGGTGTTCTGGTGAGCGTTCTCTCTCTCTCTCTCTCTCCTTCCTCAAGGGTCTGATTGCCGGCAGCAGTGAGTGTCCTCTCCCCAGCGAGAGAGAGAGGGAGAGGGTCCCTCGCAGCATCAAACGCCAGTTGAGAACCGCTGCTGAGACGGATTCCCCTTTAAGAGCTCGGCTGCTCTGGAGTTTGCAGAGGGGTGGGCGGGACTGTCAAATGGATTTCATTCCTCCCCTCCCCTCCTCAATCGGAGCTGTTTAAATGGACAGGGGGAGAGAGTCTCAGCTCCTGACGTCTGGGCTGGTGCGGTGTGGATCCACTCTTGCTACTGATTTCGGAAACCTGATAGCCCTGAAGTGCACTGAGAGGGACAGAGAGGGAGAGGGAGGCAGAGAGAGAGAGGGAGAGGCAGAGAGAGGGAGGGAGGGAGAGAGAGAGAGAGAGACAGACAGACAGAGAGACAGAGACAGACAGACAGACGGAGAGGGAGGCAGAGAGAGAGGGAGGCAGAGAGGGAGGGAGGGAGAGAGAGGCAGAGAGAGAGAGAGAGGCAGAGAGAGAGAGGGAGGGAGGGAGAGAGAGAGAGAGAGAGACAGACAGACAGACGGAGAGGGAGGCAGAGAGAGAGGGAGGCAGAGAGGGAGGGAGGGAGGGAGAGAGAGGCAGAGAGAGAGAGGGAGGCAGAGACAGAGAGGGAGGGAGAGAGAGAGTCAAAGCGAGAGAGAGAGAGAGAGAGAGAGAGAGGCAAAGAGAGAGAGAGAGACAGAGACAGACAGAGAGAGAGAGAGAGACAGAGACAGACAGACAGAGGGAGAGAGGGAGGCAGAGAGAGAGAGATAGGGAGGGAGAGAGAGATTCAGAGAGTGAGGGAGGGAGACAGAATGAGAGAGAAATAGAGAGAGGGAGAGACAGAATGAGAGAGAAATAGAGAGAGGGAGAGACAGAGAGAGGGAGGGAGATACAGAGAGAGAGAGAGTGAGAGAGACAGACAAGAGAGAAACAAAGAGATACAGAGACAGAGAGACAGAGAAAGAGTCAGGGACAGAGAGACAGAGAAAGAGACAGAGACAGAGAGACAGAGAAAGAGACAGAGAGCGAGCGAGTCAGAGTGAGCGAGAGACAGAGTCAGAGTGAGCGAGAGAGTCAGAGTGAGCGAGAGAGTCAGAGTGAGCGAGAGAGTCAGAGAGAGCGAGAGACAAAGAGTGAGAGAGAGAGAGATGGTGAGAGAGAGAGAGACAGAGAGATGGTGAGAGACAGACAGAGAGATAGAGAGAGAGAGACAGAGAGAGAGAGAGAGGGAGAGAGACAGAGAGACAGACAGACAGAGATAGAGAGAAACAGTTGCACAGAATGAGAAAGAGATAGAGAGACAGTTAAGTTACACTGAGTGAGAGCGAGAAACAGAATTATCCAATCCAAATCAGGAAATTAGAGGAGCATGTAACAAGGGTAATGCAATAATCATGGGGGACTTTAATCTTCATATAGACTGGGCAAACCAAATTGCAAAATTAATTTGAGGTCGAGTTCATGGAATATATTCCAGACAGTTTTCTAGAACAATATGGGGAGGAACCAACCAGGGAACAGGCTATTTTAGATCTTGTCTTGTGTGATGAGACAGGGTTAATTAGCAATCTTATAATAAAGGATCCTCTGGGGAAGAGTGATCATAATATGATAGAATTTCACATTGAGTTTGAGAGTGATGTCGTTAAGTCCAAAACTAGAGTCTTAAATTTAAACAAAGCCAATTATGTAGGTACGAGGGGCGAGTTGGCTCGGGTAGATTGGGAAATTAGATTAAAGGGTATGATGGGAGATAACCAATGGTGAACATTTAAAGAAATAATTCATAATTCTCAATGAATTATACATTCCCTTGAGGAATAAAAACTCCACGGGGAAAAATGATCCAACCGGGGCTAACAAGAGAAGTTAAGGATGGTATTAGATTAAAAGAAGAGGCTTATAATGTTGCCAAGAGCAGTAAGCCTGAGGATTGGGAGAATTTCAGAAACTAGCAAAGGATGAGCAAAAAATTGATACAGAGGGAGAAAATTGAATATGAGAGTAAACTAGCAAGAAATATAAATGCAGATGGTAAGAGCTTCGACAAGTATGTAAAAAGGAAGAGATTAGCGAAAGTAAACATTGGTCCCTTCGAGGCTGAGACAGGAGAAGTTAGAATGGGGAATAAAGAAATGGCAGAGATGTTTAGAAAGTATTTTGTATCTGTCTTCACAGTAGAAGACACAAAAAGCACACCAGAAATAGTGGGGAACCAAAGGTCTACTGAGAGTGAGGAACTTAAAACAATTGATATCAGTAGAGAAAAAGTACTGGAGAAATTAATGGGACTAAAAGCCGACAATTCCCCTGGACCTGATGGCCGACATCCGAGGGTTCGAAAAGAGGTGGCTGCAGAGATAGTGGACGCATTGGTTGTGATCTTCCAGAATTCCCTCGTTTCTGGAACGTTCCCCGTGGATTGGAAGGTGGCAAATGTAACCCCGCCATTCAAGAAAGGAGGGAGAGAGAAAACAGGGAACTACAGGCCAGTTTGCCTGACATCAGTCATCGGGAAAATGCTGGAATCCATTATTAAGGAAGTGGTAACAGGGCACTTAGAAAATCATAATATGATTAGGCAGAGTCAGCATGGTTTTATGAAAGGGAAATCGAGTTTGATAAATTTATTGGAGTTTTTTTGAGGATGTAACCAGCAGGGTAGATAAAGGGGAACCAGTGGATGTCGTATATTTGGATTTTCAAAAGGCATTCGATAAGGTGCCACATAAAAGGTTGTTACACCAGATAAGGGCTCATGGGATTGGGGGTAATATATTAGCATGGATAGAGGATTGGTTAACAGACAGAAAACAGAGAGTAGGGATAAACGGGTCATTCTCAGGTTGGCAGGCTGTAACTAGTGGGGTGTCGCAGGGATCAGTGCTCGGGCCTCAGCTATTTACAATCTATATTAATGACTGAGATGAAGGGACCGAGTGTAATGTATCCAAGTTTGCTGATGATACAAAGCTAGGTGGGAAAGTAAGCTGTGAGGAGGACACAGAGGGCTTGATTTTGCAATGGTGGTGGGTTGGCAGTGGGGGGGAGAGAAAGAGAGAGAGAGAGAGAGACGTCATCCGGTGCTGGAATAGAAAACCGGGGTGGGGGGAAGATCGGGGGGGGGAGGGGTGGGGAGAGGGGGGGGAGAGGCGGGGGAGAGGGGGGGGGGAGGGGGGGAGAGGGGAAGATCGGGGGGGGGAGAGGGGAAGATCGGGGGGGGAGAGGGGAAGATCGGGGGGGGGAGAGGGGAAGATCGGGGGGGGAGAGTGGAAGATCGGGGGGGGAGAGGGGAAGATCGGGGGGGGAGAGGGGAAGATCGGAGGGGGAGAGGGGAAGATCGGGGGGAGAGGGGAAGATCGGGGGGGAGAGGGGAAGATCGGGGGGGGGGGAAGAGGGGAAGATCGGGGGGGGGGGAAGAGGGGAAGATCGGGGGGGAGAGGGGAAGATCGGGGGGAGAGAGGGAAAGATTGGGGGAAGGGGGAAGATTGGGGGGAGAGAGGGAAAGGGGGGGAGAGGGGAAGATCGGGGGGGGAGAGGGGAAAATCGGGGGGGGAAAAGGAAAGATCGGGGGGGGGAGAGGGGAAGATCGGGGGGGGAGAGGGGAAGATCGGGGGGGGGGAGAGGGGAAGATCGGGGGGGGAGAGGGGAAGATCGGGGGAGAGAGGGGAAGATCGGGGGGGGGGAGAGGGGAAGATCGGGGGGGGAGAGGGGAAGATCGGGGGGGGGAGAGGGGAAGATCGGGGGGGGGAGAGGGGAAGATCGGGGGGGGGGAGAGGGGAAGATCGGGGGGGGAGAGTGGAAGATCGGGGGGGGAGAGTGGAAGATCGGGGGGGGGGAGAGTGGTAGATCGGGGGCGGGGAGAGGGGAAGATCGGGGGGGGAGAGGGGAAGATCGGGGGGGGAGAGGGGAAGATCGGGGGGGGGAGAGGGGAAGATCGGGGGGGGGGAGAGGGGAAGATCGGGGGGGGAGAGGGGAAGATCGGGGGGGGGAGAGTGGAAGATCGGGGGGGGGAGAGTGGTAGATCGGGGGCGGGGAGAGGGGAAGATCGGGGGGGGGGAAGAGTGGAAGATCGGGTGGAAGATCGGGGGGGAGAGGGGAAGATCGGGGGGAGAGAGGGGAAGATCGGGGGGGGGGAGAGGGGAAGATCGGGGGGGGAGAGGGGAAGATCGGGGGGGGGAGAGGGGAAGATTGGGGGGAGAGGCGAAGATCGGGGGGAGAGGCGAAGATTGGGGGGAGAGGGGAAGATCGGGGGGGGGGAGAGGGGAAGATCGGGGGGGGGAAGAGGGGAAGATCGAGGGGGGGAGAGGGGAAGATCGGGGAGGGGAGAGGGGAAGATCGGGGGGGGAGAGGGGAAGATCGGGGAGGGGAGAGGGGAAGATCGGGGGGGGAGAGGGGAAGATCGGGTGGAAGATCGGGGGGGAGAGGGGAAAATCGGGGGGGGGAGAGGGGAAGATCGGGGGAAGGGGGGAAGATCGGGGGGGAGAGAGGGAAAGATCGGGGGAAGGGGGAAGATCGGGGGGAGAGAGGGAAAGATCGGGGGGAGAGAGGGGAAGATCGGGGGAAGGGGGGAAGATCGGGGGAGAGAGGGAAAGATCGGGGGGAGAGAGGGGAAGATCGGGGGGAGAGAGGGAAAGATCGGGGGGGAGAGAGGGGAAGATCGGGGGAAGGGGGGAAGATCGGGGGAGAGAGGGAAAGGGGGGGAGAGGGGAAGATCGGCGGGAGAGAGGGAAAGGGGGGGAGAGGGGAAGATCGGCGGGAGAGAGGGAAAGATCGGGGGAAGGGGGAAGATCGGGGGGGAGAGAGGGAAAGATCGGGGGAAGGGGGAAGATCGGGGGGAGAGAGGGGAAGATCGGGTGGAAGATCGGGGGGGAGAGGGGAAGATCGGGGGGGGGAGAGGGGAAGATCGGGGGAAGGGGGGAAGATCGGGGGGAGAGAGGGAAAGATCGGGGGAAGGGGGAAGATCGGGGGGAGAGAGGGAAAGATCGGGGGAAGGGGGAAGATCGGGGGGGAGAGAGGGAAAGATCGGGGGAAGGGGGAAGATTGGGGGGGAGAGAGGGGAAGATCGGGGGAAGGGGGAAGATTGGGGGGGAGAGAGGGAAAGGGGGGGAGAGGGGAAGATCGGCGGGAGAGAGGGAAAGGGGGGGAGAGGGGAAGATCGGCGGGAGAGAGGGAAAGGGGGGGAGAGGGGAAGATCGGCGGGAGAGAGGGAAAGGGGGGGAGAGGGGAAGATTGGGGGGAGAGAGGGAAAGATCGGGGGAAGGGGGAAGATCGGGGGGGAGAGAGGGAAAGATCGGGGGAAGGGGAAGATTGGGGGGGAGAGAGGGAAAGGGGGGGAGAGGGGAAGATCGGGGGGAGACAGGGAAAGGTGGGGAGAGGGGAAGATCGGGGGGGGGGAGAGGGGAAAATCGGGGGGGGGAGAGGGAAAGATCGGGGGGGGAGAGGGGAAGAGGGGAAGATCGGGGGGGAGAGGGGAAAATCGGGGGGGGGAGAGGGAAAGATCGGGGGGGGAGAGGGGAAGAGGGGAAGATCGGGGGGGAGAGGGGAAGATCGGGGGGGAGAGGGGAAGATCTTTCTAATGCCCTCCTCTGTCACAGGAAAAGTGCCTTCTGTACCTCCATGGCTCTTTAACTGTCTTCCCACCAGCTTTAATTGCAGGGGGGGGCTTCCATTTGCCAGACGCCCGCCCGCACACAGGTGGGTCCCTGGGGGACTCGGAAGTCGGCAGGTTGGAGCCGGCTTTCCGCGATTTTCGGAGCTCCCCTCCGCTCCCATCGCACCCGCAATTGCCCCCATAAATCACCCCCAAAGAGTCTGCAAAGGGATATCGACAGGTTAAGTGAGTGGGTGAGAAGGTGTCAGATGGAGTGAAATGTGAGGTTATTCACTTTGGTAGGAAGAATAGAAAAACAGAATATTTTTTAAATGCTGAGAAACTATTAAATGTTGGTGTTCAGAGAGATTTGGATGTCCTCGTACAAGAAACACAGAAAGTTAACATGCAGGTACAGCAAGCAATTAGGAAGGGAAATGGTATGTTGGCCTTTATTACAAGGGGGTTGGAGTACAAGAGTAAGGAAGTCTTACTACAATTGTACAGGGTTTTGGTGAGACCTCACCTGGAGTACTGTGTACAGTTTTGGTCTCCTTATCTAAGGAAGGATATACTTGCCTTAGAGGGGGTGCAACGAAGGTTCACTAGATTGATCCCTGGGATGAGAGGGTTGTCCTATGAGGAGAGATTGAGTAGAATGGGCCGAGACTCTCTGGAGTTTAGAGGAATGAGAGGTGATCTCATTGAAACATAGAAGATTCTGAGGGGGCTTCACAGGGTCGATGCTGAGAGATTGTTTCCCCTGTCTGGAGAGTCTAGAACGAGGGGACATAGTCTCAGGATAAGGGGTCGGCCATTCAAGACTGAGATGAGAAGGAATTTCTTCACTCAGAGGGTGGTGAATCTTTGGAATTCTCTCCCCCAGAGGGCTGTGATGTTCAGTCATTGAGAATATTCAAGGCTGAGATCGATGGATTTTTGGACTCCAGGGGAATCAAGGGATATGGGGATCGTACACAGTGGGTAAAAGGGAACGATTCACTCCTGTCTGGGACTGTACGGTCCGTGTGTGTCTCAGTGCCTCCTGTACATTGTACAATACACAGTGGGTAAAAGGGAACGATTCACTCCTGTCTGGGACTGTACGGCCCCGTGTGTGTCTCAGTGTCAGCTCCTGTACATTGTACAGTACACAGCGGGTAAAAGGGAACGATTCACTCCTGTCTGGGACTGTACGGCCCCGTGTGTGTCTCAGTGTCTCCTGTACATTGTACAGTACACAGTGGGTAAAAGGGGAACGATTCACTCCTGTCTGGTACTGTACGGCCCGCGTGTGTCTCAGTGTCAGCTCCTGTACATTGTACAGTACACAGCGGGTAAAAGGGAACGATTCACTCCTGTCTGGGACTGTACGGCCCCGTGTGTGTCTCAGTGTCAGCTCCTGTACATTGTACAGTACACAGTGGGTAAAAGGGAACGATTCACTCCTGTCTGGTACTGTACGGCCCGTGTGTGTCTCAGTGTCAGCTCCTGTACATTGTACAGTGGGTAAAAGGGAACGATTCACTCCTGTCTGGGACTGTACGGCCCGCGTGTGTCTCAGTGTCAGCTCCTGTACATTGTACAGTACACAGTGGGTAAAAGGGAAACGATTCACTCTTGTCTGGGACTGTACGGCCCGTGTGTGTCTCAGTGTCAGCTCCTGTACATTGTACAGTACACAGTGGGTAAAAGGGAACGATTCACTCCTGTCTGGGACTGTACGGCCCGTGTGTGTCTCAGTGCCTCCTGTACATTGTACAGTACACAGCGGGTAAAAGGGAACGATTCACTCCTGTCTGGTACTGTACGGCCCCGTGTGTGTCTCAGTGTCAGCTCCTGTACATGTACAGTACACAGTGGGTAAAAGGGGAACGATTCACTCCCGTCTGGGACTGTACGGCCCGTGTGTGTCTCAGTGTCAGCTCCTGTACATTGTACAGTACACAGTGGGTAAAAGGGAACGATTCACTCCTGTCTGGGACTGTACAGCCCGTGTGTGTCTCAGTGTCAGCTCCTGTACATTGTACAGTACACAGTGGGTAAAAGGGAACGATTCACTCCTGTCTGGTACTGTACGGTCCGTGTGTGTCTCAGTGTCAGCTCCTGCTCATTGTACAGTACACAGTGGGTAAAAGGGAACGATTCACTCCTGTCTGGGACTGTACGGCCCGTGTGTGTCTCAGTGTCAGCTCCTGTACATTGTACAGTACACAGTGGGTAAAAGGGAACGATTCACTCCTGTCTAGGACTGTACGGCCCGTGTGTGTCTCAGTGCCTCCTGTACATTGTACAGTACACAGTGGGTAAAAGGGAACGATTCGCTCCTGTCTGGTACTGTACGGTCCGTGTGTGTCTCAGTGCCTCCTGTACATTGTACAGTACACAGTGGGTAAAAGGGAACGATTCACTCCTGTCTGGGACTGTACGGCCCCGTGTGTGTCTCAGTGTCAGCTCCTGTACATTGTATAGTACACAGTGGGTAAAAGGGAACGATTCACTCCTGTCTAGGACTGTACGGCCCGTGTGTGTCTCAGTGCCTCCTGTACATTGTACAGTACACAGCGGGTAAAAGGGAACGATTCACTCCTGTCTGGTACTGTACGGCCCCGTGTGTGTCTCAGTGTCAGCTCCTGCTCATTGTACAGTACACAGTGGGTAAAAGGGAACGATTCACTCCTGTCTGGGACTGTACGGCCCGTGTGTGTCTCAGTGCCTCCTGTACATTGTACAGTACACAGTGGGTAAAAGGGAACGATTCACTCCTGTCTGGTACTGTACGGTCCGTGTGTGTCTCAGTGCCTCCTGTACATTGCACAGTACACAGTGGGTAAAAGGGAACGATTCACTCCTGTCTGGGACTGTACGGCCCCGTGTGTGTCTCAGTGTCAGCTCCTGTACATTGTACAGTACACAGTGGGTAAAAGGGAACGATTCACTCCTGTCTGGTACTGTACGGCCCCGTGTGTGTCTCAGTGTCAGCTCCTGTACATTGTACAGTACACAGTGGGTAAAAGGGAACGATTCACTCCTGTCTGGTACTGTACGGCCCGTGTGTGTCTCAGTGCCTCCTGTACATGTACAGTACACAGTGGGTAAAAGGGAACGATTCACTCCTGTCTGGGACTGTACGGCCCGTGTGTGTCTCAGTGTCAGCTCCTGTACATTGTACAGTACACAGTGGGTAAAAGGGAACGATTCACTCCTGTCTGGTACTGTACGGCCCGTGTGTGTCTCAGTGCCTCCTGTACATGTACAGTACACAGTGGGTAAAAGGGAACGATTCACTCCTGTCTGGTACTGTACGGCCCGTGTGTGTGTCTCAGTATCAGCTCCTGTACATTGTACAGTACACAGTGGGTAAAAGGGAACGATTCACTCCTGTCTGGGACTGTACGGCCCCGTGTGTGTCTCAGTGTCAGCTCCTGTACATTGTACAGTACACAGTGGGTAAAAGGGAACGATTCACTCCTGTCTGGGACTGTACGGCCCGTGTGTGTCTCAGTGTCAGCTCCTGTACATTGTACAGTACACAGTGGGTAAAAGGGAACGATTCACTCCTGTCTGGGACTGTACGGCCCCGTGTGTGTCTCAGTGTCAGCTCCTGTACATTGTACAGTACACAGTGGGTAAAAGGGAACGATTCACTCCTGTCTGGGACTGTACGGCCCCGTGTGTGTCTCAGTGTCAGCTCCTGTACATTGTACAGTACACAGTGGGTAAAAGGGAACGATTCACTCCTGTCTGGGACTGTACGGCCCGTGTGTGTCTCAGTGTCAGCTCCTGTACATTGTACAGTACACAGTGGGTAAAAGGGAACGATTCACTCCCGTCTGGTACTGTACGGCCCGTGTGTGTCTCAGTGCCTCCTGTACACGTACAGTACACAGTGGGTAAAAGGGAACGATTCACTCCTGTCTGGGACTGTATGGCCCCGTGTGTGTCTCAGTGTCAGCTCCTGTACATGTACAGTACACAGTGGGTAAAAGGGAACGATTCACTCCTGTCTGGGACTGTACAGCCCGTGTGTGCCTCAGTGCCTCCTGTACATTGTACAGTACACAGCGGGTAAAAGGGAACGATTCACTCCTGTCTGGTACTGTACGGCCCCGTGTGTGTCTCAGTGAATCCTGTACATTGTACAGTACACAGTGGGTAAAAGGGAACGATTCACTCCTGTCTGGTACTGTACGGCCCCGTGTGTGTCTCAGTGTCAGCTCCTGTACATGTACAGTACACAGTGGGTAAAAGGGAACGATTCACTCCTGTCTGGGACTGTACAGCCCGTGTGTGCCTCAGTGCCTCCTGTACATTGTACAGTACACAGCGGGTAAAAGGGAACGATTCACTCCTGTCTGGTACTGTACGGCCCCGTGTGTGCCTCAGTGAATCCTGTACATTGTACAGTACACAGTGGGTAAAAGGGAACGATTCACTCCTGTCTGGTACTGTACGGCCCCGTGTGTGTCTCAGTGTCAGCTCCTGTACATTGTACAGTACACAGTGGGTAAAAGGGAACGATTCACTCCTGTCTGGGACTGT
Source organism: Heptranchias perlo (assembly GCF_035084215.1). Classification (NCBI taxonomy): domain Eukaryota; kingdom Metazoa; phylum Chordata; class Chondrichthyes; order Hexanchiformes; family Hexanchidae; genus Heptranchias; species Heptranchias perlo. Next base: position 49,794 of record NW_027139934.1, on the reverse strand, counting down.
ACGGCCCGTGTGTGTCTCAGTGTCAGCTCCTGTACATTGTACAGTGCACAGTGGGTAAAAGGGAACGATTCACTCCTGTCTGGGACTGTACGGCCCGTGTGTGTCTCAGTGCCTCCTGTACATTGTACAGTACACAGTGGGTAAAAGGGAATGATTCACTCCTGTCTGGGACTGTACGGCCCGTGTGTGTCTCAGTGCCTCCTGTACATTGTACAGTACACAGTGGGTAAAAGGGAACGATTCACTCCTGTCTGGGACTGTAAGGCCCGTGTGTGTCTCAGTGTCAGCTCCTGTACATTGTACAGTACACAGTGGGTAAAAGGGAACGATTCACTCCTGTCTGGGACTGTACGGCCCGTGTGTGTCTCAGTGCCTCCTGTACATTGTACAGTACACAGTGGGTAAAAGGGAACGATTCACTCCTGTCTGGGACTGTACGGCCCGTGTGTGTCTCAGTGTCAGCTCCTGTACATTGTACAGTACACAGTGGGTAAAAGGGAACGATTCACTCCTGTCTGGGACTGTACGGCCCGTGTGTGTCTCAGTGTCAGCTCCTGTACATTGTACAGTACACAGCGGGTAAAAGGGAACGATTCACTCCTGTCTGGGACTGTACGGCCCCGTGTGTGTCTCAGTGTCAGCTCCTGTACATTGTACAGTACACAGCGGGTAAAAGGGAACGATTCACTCCTGTCTGGTACTGTACGGCCCCGTGTGTGTCTCAGTGTCAGTTCCTGTACATTGTACAGTACACAGCGGGTAAAAGGGGAACGATTCACTCCTGTCTGGGACTGTACGGCCCGTGTGTGTCTCAGTGTCAGCTCCTGTACATTGTACAGTACACAGTGGGTAAAAGGGAACGATTCACTCCTGTCTGGTACTGTACGGCCCGTGTGTGTCTCAGTGCCTCCTGTACATGTACAGTACACAGTGGGTAAAAGGGAACGATTCACTCCTGTCTGGTACTGTACGAACATCTTTTTAAATCCATACGATTGATGCAGGGATTAAGGAGAAAGAAACAATTTAGGACCTTAGCTGCACTCATCCCTGTCAGAGCTCACACAAGAAAGGAGGCTATGCCAAGGAATGTGGGCAACTCTCCAAACTATTGGCATAATGCCAGTGTGTTTAGTAGCTACAGATGCGTCCCATTGTCTCTGGTAAGATGGAAATAAGTGCCTTGATTCCAAGGGGTGAGCAGAGTTCATCACCATCGACACAGATTATAATGTCGCAGTACAGACTGGAGTTAGAGAAGGGAGGGAGTTACAGGCTGGAATCTAATCGAGGGGTTCGGGGGGTTTATATATAGAATAACAGATACCCGGGAGGGAGTTACAGGCTGGAATCTAATCGAGGGGTTCGGGGGGGTTTATATATAGAATAACAGATACCCGGGAGTGAGTTACAGACTGGAATCTAATCGAGGGGTTCGGGGGGTTTATATATAGAATAACAGATACCCGGGAGGGAGTTACAGGCTGGAATCTAATCGAGGGGTTCGGGGGGTTTATATATAGAATAACAGATACCCGGGAGTGAGTTACAGGCTGGAATCCAATTGAGGGGTTCGGTGGGGTTTATATACAGAATAATAGATACCCGGGAGTGAGTTACAGGCTGGAATCTAATCGAGGGGTTCGGGGGGGTTTATATACAGAATAACAGATACCCGGGAGTGAGTTACAGGCTGGAATCCAATCGAGGGGTTCGGTGGGGTTTATATACAGAATAATAGATACCCGGGAGTGAGTTACAGGCTGGAATCTAATCGAGGGGTTCGGGGGGGTTTATATACAGAATAACAGATACCCGGGAGTGAGTTACAGGCTGGAATCTAATCGAGGGGTTCGGGGGTTTATATATAGAATAACAGATACCCGGGAGTGAGTTACAGACTGGAATCTAATCGAGGGGTTCGGGGGGGTTTATATATAGAATAATAGATACCCGGGAGTGAGTTACAGACTGGAATCTAATCGAGGGGTTCGGGGGTTTATATATAGAATAACAGATACCCGGGAGTGAGTTACAGACTGGAATCTAATCGAGGGGTTCGGGGGGTTTATATATAGAATAACAGATACCCGGGAGTGAGTTACAGGCTGGAATCTAATCGAGGGGTTCGGGGGGTTTATATATAGAATAACAGATACCCGGGAGTGAGTTACAGACTGGAATCTAATCGAGGGGTTCGGGGGGGTTTATATATAGAATAACAGATACCCGGGAGTGAGTTACAGACTGGAATCTAATCGAGGGGTTCGGGGGGGTTTATATATAGAATAACAGATACCCGGGAGTGAGTTACAGGCTGGAATCTCATCGAGGGGTTCGGGGGGTTTATATATAGAATAACAGATACCCGGGAGTGAGTTACAGGCTGGAATCTAATCGAGGGGTTCGGGGGGTTTATATATAGAATAACAGATACCCGGGAGTGAGTTACAGACTGGAATCTAATCGAGGGGTTCGGGGGGGTTTATATATAGAATAACAGATACCCGGGAGTGAGTTACAGACTGGAATCTAATCGAGGGGTTCGGGGGGGTTTATATATAGAATAACAGATACCCGGGAGTGAGTTACAGGCTGGAATCTCATCGAGGGGTTCGGGGGGTTTATATATAGAATAACAGATACCCGGGAGTGAGTTACAGGCTGGAATCTAATCGAGGGGTTCGGGGGGGTTTATATATAGAATAACAGATACCCGGGAGTGAGTTACAGGCTGGAATCTAATCGAGGGGTTCGGGGGGTTTGTATATAGAATAACAGATACCCGGGAGTGAGTTACAGGCTGGAATCCAATCGAGGGGTTCGGGGGGTTTATATATAGAATAACAGATACCCGGGAGTGAGTTACAGGCTGGAATCTAATCGAGGGGTTCGGGGGGTTTGTATATAGAATAACAGATACCCGGGAGTGAGTTACAGGCTGGAATCTAATCGAGGGGTTCGGGGGGGTTTATATATAGAATAACAGATACCCGGGAGTGAGTTACAGGCTGGAATCTAATCGAGGGGTTCGGGGGGTTTATATATAGAATAACAGATACCCGGGAGTGAGTTACAGGCTGGAATCTAATCGAGGGGTTCGGGGGGTTTATATATAGAATAACAGATACACGGGAGTGAGTTACAGGCTGGAATCTAATCGAGGGGTTCGGGGGGTTTATATATAGAATAACAGATACCCGGGAGTGAGTTACAGACTGGAATCTAATCGAGGGGTTCGAGGGGTTTATATATAGAATAACAGATACCCGGGAGTGAGTTACAGACTGGAATCTAATCGAGGGGTTCGGGGGGTTTTCTCGAGAATAACAGATACCCGGGAGTGAGTTACAGGCTGGAATCTAATCGAGGGGTTCGGGGGGTTTATATATAGAATAACAGAAAAGGAGTCCCTGATGAGGAGACTCTCTGTTTAAAAGGGGTCCCTGATGGTGAGACTCCCTCTTTAAAAGGGGTCCCTGATGGGGAGACTCCCTCTTTAAAAGGGGTCCCTGATGGGGAGACTCCCTCTTTAAAAGGGGTCCCTGATGGTGAGACTCCCTCTTTAAAAGGGGTCCCTGATGGGGAGACTCCCTCTTTAAAAGGGGTCCCTGATGGTGAGACTCCCTCTTTAAAAGGGGTCCCTGATGGTGAGACTCCCTCTTTAAAAGGGGTCCCTGATGGAGAGACTCCCTCTTTAAAAGGGGTCCCTGACGGGGAGACTCCCTCTTTAAAAGGGGTCCCTGACGGGGAGACTCTCACTTTAAAAGGGGTCCCAGACGGGGAAACTCCCTCTTTAATAAGTATATTAGGCTGGGAATGTCCCTCTTTAGTAACGATCCCAGATGAGAACTCTCTGTCTCTCTCTCTCTCTCTCTCTCTCTCAGATCTCTGTCTGAGCTGCGTCTCTCTTTGATCACTTGGCGAATTCGGGCCTCCGAAAACAGGATCCAACGAGTCACTCAATTCAATTCAACTCAAGCGCAACGCTCTGTTGGCAGGCTGATTTGGGAAAGTTTAAATGTGCGACCAAGCCCTGGCCCCTTGCTAACCATTCCGGGACGGGCGGACGGTGACAAGGAGCAGTGTTTGGGGGCAGCAGGCCCTCCGCCCCCGCGCGCCCGCCCCGCACGCGGATCAGGAAAGTCCCAGGCTGCGCGTCCGGCCTAGTTGCTGCCCGGGCCCGCCGCAGGCAGAGTGAGGGAGGGCTCGAGATTACAATCGACCTCCGGGCTGGGGACAGAGGAGGTTGGCGAGCGCGGGGAGGAACCAGCGGTGCGACGCCTCCGCAGCGGAATAGCCCGCCGGCTCTCCGAGGCTAAAAGGGTTAATTTACGAGGAGAGGCTTGCCCAGACGAGGCTTGTATTCCCTCGAGTTTAGAAGATTGAGGGGGGGTGATCTAATCGAGGGGTTTGGGATGATTGAAGGATTCGATTGGGTGGACAGAGAGAGAAACTATTTCCTCTGGTGGGGGGAGTCCAGAACAAGGGGGGCAGAACCTTAAAATTAGAGCCAGGCCGTTCAGGGGGTGATGTCAGGAAGCATTTCTTCACACAAAGCGGGAGTGGGAATCTGGAACTCGATCTGACTGAATGGGGGAACAGGCTCGAGGGGCTGAATGGCCTCCCTCCTGTCCCTATATCCAGATTAGCTACGATGTGATAGAATGGCGTGGGGAACAGGCTCGAGGGGCTGAATGGCCTCCCTCCTGTCCCAAAATCCAAAAGAGCCACGATGTGATAGAATGGCGGGGGGGAACAGGCTCGAGGGGCTGAATGGCCTCCCTCCTGTCCCGATATCCAGACGAGCCACGATGTGATAGAATGGCGGGGAGGAGCAGGCTCGAGGGGCTGAATGGCCTCCCTCCTGTCCCGATATCCAGACGAGCCACGATGTGATCGAATGGCGGGGGGGGAACAGGCTCGAGGGGCTGAATGGCCTCCTCCTGTCCCAACCTTCCAATCTTCTTCGGCCCAAGTCCCCGCTCTCTCCTCGAAGATCACACCAATGGCGGACCGAGCAGCCTCCTCTCTCCGATTGCCCCGCTGAGGTCTCCAGGAATCCAGACGTGCCGATGTGACCCAGACAGACGGCCCCAGGAGACAGCTGTGAGACGAGGAACTGAAAGACAGCCAGGAGCGAGGAATCAGTAAAGAGAAAAAAAAAAACGGGTAATTGTCCATCCATCAATTCAAGTGCGGAACATGACAGATCAGTGAAGCCTTTCATATCGACAGAAAGGGGAGAAAGATGAAGAAATCTCAGAGCGATCATCGTCAAAACCTTCCCAACAAAATAAATCATTCACTTCAAAGATTCACTACATCCTGCGGCAGCTGAGTTTGTGCCAAAAGGAGAGTTCGCACAGGCCAAGAGAGCGCCAGATCGGTGTAATCTGTGACTCCCCTCTCTCCCACAGAGAGCTCGCTACCTTCTGACAGGCAGGAGGTTTAAGACACTGTGAAACCCGGTCCTAGAGGGGGAAAGGACAGTCCTTTTCCCCTCTGGGACCGGGTCTCACAGTGTGTTAGATACACTGTCCTTTTCCCCACTGGGACCGGGTCTCACAGTGCGTTAGATACACTGTCCTTTCACCCTCTGGGACCGGGTCTCTCAGTGTGTCAGATACACTGTCCTTTCCCCCTCTGGGACCGGGTCTCACAGTGTGTTAGATACACTGTCCTTTCCCCCTCTGGGACCGGGTCTCACAGTGCGTTAGATACACTGTCCTTTCCCCCTCTGGGACCGGGTCTCACAGTGTGTTAGATACACTGTCCTTTCCCCCTCTGTGACCGGGTCTCACGGTGCGTTAGATACACTGTCCTTTCCCCCTCTGGGACCGGGTCTCACAGTGCGTTAGATGCACTGTCCTTTCCCCCTCTGGGACCGGGTCTCACAGTGCGTTAGATACACTGTCCTTTCCCCCTCTGGGACCGGGTCTCACAGTGTGTTAGATACACTGTCCTTTCCCCCTCTGGGACCGGGTCTCACAGGGCGTTAGATGCACTGTCCTTTCCCCCTCTGGGACCGGGTCTCACAGTGCGTTAGATACACTGTCCTTTCCCCCTCTGGGACCGGGTCTCACAGTGCGTTAGATACACTGTCCTTTCCCCCTCTGGGACCGGGTCTCACAGTGTGTTAGATACACTGTCCTTTCCCACTCTGGGACCGGGTCTCACAGTGTCTGAGATACACTGTCCTTTCCCCCTCTGGGACCGGGTCTCACAGTGTGTTAGATACACTGTCCTTTCCCCCTCTGGGACCGGGTCTCACAGTGCGTTAGATACACTGTCCTTTCCCCCTCTGGGACCGGGTCTCACAGTGCGTTAGATACACTGTCCTTTCCCCGTCTGGGACCGGGTCTCACAGTGCGTTAGATACACTGTCCTTTCCCCCTCGGGACCGGGTCTCACGGTGCGTTAGATACACTGTCCTTTCCCCCTCTGGGACCGGGTCTCACAGTGCGTTAGATACACTGTCCTTTCCCCCTCTGGGACCGGGTCTCACAGTGCGTTAGATACACTGTCCTTTCCCCCTCTGGGACCGGGTCTCACAGTGCGTTAGATACACTGTCCTTTCCCCCTCTGGGACCGGGTCTCACAGTGTGTTAGATACACTGTCCTTTCCCCTCTGGGACCTTGTGTCACAGTGTGTTAGATATACTGTCCTTTCCCCCTCTGGGACCGGGTCTCACGGTGTGTTAATTACAATGTCCTTTCCCCCTCTGGGACCGGGTCTCACAGTGCATTAGATACACTGTCCTTTCCCCCTCTGGGACCTTGTGTCACAGTGTGTTAGATACACTGTCCTTTCCCCCTCTGGGACCGGGTCTCACAGTGTGTTAGATACACTGTCCTTTCCCCCTCTGGGACCGGGTCTCACAGTGCGTTAGATACACTGTCCTTTCCCCCTCTGGGACCGGGTCTCACAGTGTGTTAGATACACTGTCCTTTCCCCCTCTGGGACCGGGTCTCACAGTGTGTTAGATACACTGTCCTTTCCCCCTCTGGGACCGGGTCTCACGGTGTGTTAATTACAATGTCCTTTCCCCCTCTGGGACCGCGGTGGTCTCACAGTGCGTTAGATACACTGTCCTTCCCCCCTCTGGGACCGGGTCTCACAGTGTATTAGATACACTGTCCTTTCCCCCTCTGGGACCGGGTCTCACAGTGTATTAGATACACTGTCCTTTCCCCCTCTGGGACCGGGTCTCACAGTGCGTTAGATACACTGTCCTTTCCCCCTCTGGGACCTTGTGTCACAGTGTGTTAGATATACTGTCCTTTCCCCCTCTGGGACCGGGTCTCACAGTGCGTTAGATACACTGTCCTTTCCCCCTCTGGGACCGGGTCTCACAGTGTGTTAGATACACTGTCCTTTCCCCCTCTGGGACCAGGTCTCACAGTGCGTTAGATACACTATCATTTCCCCCGCTGGGACAAGGTCTCACAGTGCGTCAGATACACTGTCCTTTCCCCCTTTGGGACCGGGTCTCACAGTGCGTCAGATACACTGTCCTTTCCCCCTCTGGGACTGGGTCTCACAGTGTGTTAGATACACTGTCACTTCCCCCTCTGGGACCGGGTCTCACAGTGCGTTAGATGCACTGTCCTTTCCCCTCTGGGACCGGGACTCACAGTGTGTTAGAAACACTGTCCTTTCCCCCTCTGGGACCGGTCTCACAGTGTGTGAGATACACTATCCTTTCCCCCTCTGGGACTGGGTCTCACAGTGTGTGAGATACACTGTCCTTTCCCCCTCTGGGACTGGGTCTCACAGTGTGTTCGATACACTGTCCTTTCCCATCTGGGACCGGGTCTCACAGTGTGTTAGATACACTGTCCTTTCCCCCTCTGGGACTGGGTCTCACAGTGTGTTAGATACACTGTCCTTTCCCCTCTGGGACCGGGTCTCACAGTGTGTTAGATACACTGTCCTTTCCCCCTCTGGGACAGTGTCCCACAGTGTGTTAGATACACTGTCCTTTCCCCCTCTGGGACCGGGTCTCACAGTGTGTTAGATACACTGTCCTTTCCCCCTCTGGGACCGGGTCTCACAGTGCGTTAGATACACTGTCCTTTCCCCCTCTGGGACAGGGTCTCACAGTGTGTTAGATACACTGTCCTTTCCCCCTCTGGGACCGGGTCTCACAGTGTGTTAGATACACTGTCCTTTCCCCCTGTGGGACCGGGTCTCACAGTGCGTTAGATACACTGTCCTTTCCCCCTCTGGGACCGGGTCTCACAGTGCGTTTAGATACACTGTCCTTTCCCCCTCTGGGACCGGGTCTCACAGTGCGTTAGATACACTGTCCTTTCCCCCTCTGGGACTGGGTCTCACAGTGCGTTAGATACACTGTCCTTTCCCCCTCTGGGACCGGGTCTCACAGTGCGTTAGATACACTGTCCTTTCCCCGTCTGGGACCGGGTTTCACAGTGTATTAGATACACTGTCCTTTCCCCCTCTGGGACCGGGTCTCACAGTGTATTAGATACACTGTCCTTTCCCCCTCTGGGACCGTGTCTCACAGTGTATTAGATACACTGTCCTTTCCCCCTCTGGGACCGGGTCTCACAGTGTGTTAGATACACTGTCCTTTCCCCCTCTGGGACCGGGTCTCTCAGTGCGTTTGGATACACTGTCCTTTCCCCCTCTGGGACCGGGTCTCACAGTGTGTTAGATACACTGTCCTTTCGCCCTCTGGGACTGGGTCTCACAGTGTGTTAGATACACTGTCCTTTCTCCCTCTGGGACCGGGACTCACAGTGTTTTAGATACTCTGTCCTTTCTCCCTCTGGGACCGGGTCTCATGGTGAGTTAGATACACTGTCCTTTCCCCCTCTGGGACCGGGTCTCACAGTGCGTTAGATACACTGTCCTTTCCCCCTCTGGGACCGGGTCTCACAGTGCGTTCGATAAAGTGTCCTTTCCCCCTCTGGGACCGGGTCTCACAGTTTGTTAGATACACTGTCCTTTCCCCCTCTGGGATCGGGTCTCACAGTGCGTTCGATACACTGTCCTTTCCCCCTCTGGGACCGGGTCTCACAGTGTGTTCGATACACTGTCGTTTCCCCTCTGGGACCGGGTCTCACAGTGCGTTCGATACAGTGTCCTTTCCCCCTCTGGGACCGGGTCTCACAGTGCGTTAGATAAACTGTCCTTTCCCCCTCTGGGACCGGGTCTCACAGTGCGTTAGATACACTGTCCTTTCCCCCTCTGGGACCGGGTCTCACAGTGTGTTAGACACACTGTCCTTTCCCCCTCTGGGACCGGGTCTCAGAGTGTGTGAGATACACTGTCCTTTCCCCCTCTGGGACCGGGTCTCACAGTGTGTTAGATACACTGTCCTTTCCCCCTCTGGGACCGGGTCTCACAGTGTGTTAGATACACTGTCCTTTCCCCCTCTGGGACCGGGTCTCACAGTGTGTTAGATACACTGTCCTTTCCCCCTCTGGGACCGGGTCTCACAGTGCGTTAGATACACTGTCCTTTCCCCCTCTGGGACCGGGTCTCACAGTGTGTTAGATACACTGTCCTTTCCCCCTCTGGGACCGGGTCTCACAGTGTGTTAGATACACTGTCCTTTCCCCCTCTGGGACCGGGTCTCACAGTGCGTTGGATACACTGTCCTTTCCCCCTCTGGGACCGGGTCTCACAGTGCGTTCGATACACTGTACTTTCCCCCTCTGGGACCGGGTCTCACAGTGCGTTAGAGACACTGTCCTTTCCCCCTCTGGGACCGGGTCTCACAGTGCGTTAGATGCACTGTCCTTTCCCCCTCTGGGACCGGGTCTCACAGTGCGTTCGATACACTGTCCTTTCCCCATCTGGGACCAGGTCTCACAGTGCGTTAGATACACTGTCCTTTCCCCCTCTGGGACCGGGTCTCTCAGTGTGTGAGATACACTTTCCTTTCCCCCTCTGGGACCGGGTCTCACAGTGCGTTGGATACACTGTCCTTTCCCCCTCTGGGACCGGGTCTCACAGTGTGTTAGATACACTGTCCTTTCCCCCTCTGGGACCGGGTCTCACAGTGTATTAGATACACTGTCCTTTCCCCCTCTGGGACCGGGTCTCACAGTGCGTTAGATACACTGTCCTTTCCCCATCTGGGACCGGGTCTCACAGTGCGTCAGATACACTGTCCTTTCCCCCTCTGGGACCGGGTCTCACAGTGCGTTAGATACACTGTCCTTTCCCCCTCTGGGACCGGGTCTCACAGTGCGTTAGATACAGTGTCCTTTCCCCCTCTGGGACCGGGTCTCACAGTGCGTTAGATACACTGTCCTTTCCCCCTCTGGGACCGGGTCTCACAGTGCGTTAGATACACTGTCCTTTCCCCGTCTGGGACCGGGTCTCACAGTGCGTTAGATACACTGTCCTTTCCCCCTCTGGGACCGGGTCTCACAGTGTGTTAGATACACTGTCCTTTCCCCTCTGGGACCTTGTGTCACAGTGTGTTAGATATACTGTCCTTTCCCCCTCTGGGACCGGGTCTCACAGTGTGTTAGATACACTGTCCTTTCCCCCTCTGGGACCAGGTCTCACAGTGTGTTGGATACACTGTCCTTTCCCCCTCTGGGACAGTGTCTCACAGTGTGTTAGAAACACTGTCCTTTCCCCCTCTGGGACCGGGTCTCACAGTGTGTTAGATACAATGTCCTTTCCCCCTCTGGGACTGGGTCTCACAGTGCGTTAGATACACTGTCCTTTCCCCTCTGGGACCGGGTCTCACAGTGCATTAGATACACTGTCCTTTCCCCCTCCGGGACCGGGTCTCACAGTGCGTTAGATACACTGTCCTTTACCCCTCTGGGACCGGGTCTCACAGTGCATTAGATACACTGTCCTTTCCCCCTCTGGGACCGGGTCTCACAGTGCGTTAGATACACTGTCCTTTCCCCCTCTGGGACCGTGTCTCACAGTGCATTAGATACACTGTCCTTTCCCCCTCTGGGACCGGGTCTCACAGTGCGTTAGATACACTGTCCTTTCCCCTCTGGGACCGGGTCTCACAGTGCATTTAGATAGACTGTCCTTTCCCCCTCTGGGACCGGGTCTCACAGTGTGTTAGATACACTGTCCTTTCCCCCTGTGGGACCGGGTCTCACAGTGCGTTAGATACACTGTCCTTTCCCCCTCTGGGACCGGGTCTCACAGTGCGTTAGATACACTGTCCTTTCCCCCTCTTGGGACCGGGTCTCACAGTGTGTTAGATACACTGTCCTTTCCCCCTCTGGGACCGGGTCTCACAGTGTGTTAGATACACTGTCCTTTCCCCCTCTGGGACCGGGTCTCACAGTGCGTTAGATACACTGTCCTTTCCCCCTCTGGGACCGGGTCTCACAGTGCGTTAGATACACTGTCCTTTCCCCGTCTGGGACCGGGTCTCACAGTGTGTTAGATACACTGTCCTTTCCCCCTCTGGGACCGGGTCTCATAGTGTATTAGATACACTGTCATTTCCCCCTCTGGGACCGTGTCTCACAGTGTATTAGATACACTGTCCTTTCCCCCTCTGGGACCGGGTCTCACAGTGTGTTAGATACACTGTCCTTTCCCCCTCTGGGACCGGGTCTCTCAGTGCGTTTGGATACACTGTCCTTTCCCCCTCTGGGACCAGGTCTCACAGTGTGTTAGATACACTGTCCTTTCCCCCTCTGGGACCGGGTCTCACAGTGTGTTAGATACACTGTCCTTTCTCCCTCTGGGACCGGGTCTCACAGTGTTTTAGATACTCTGTCCTTTCTCCCTCTGGGACCGGGTCTCATGGTGCATTAGATACACTGTCCTTTCCCCCTCTGGGACCGGGTCTCACAGTGTGTTAGATACACTGTCCTTTGCCCCTCTGGGACCGGGTCTCACAGTGCGTTAGATACACTGTCCTTTCCCCCTCTGGGACCGGGTCTCACAGTGCGTTAGATACACTGTCCTTTGCCCCTCTGGGACCTGGTCTCACAGTGCGTTCGACACACTGTCCTTTCCCCCTCTGGGACCTGGTCTCACAGTGCGTTCGACACACTGTCCTTTCCCCCTCTGGGACCGGGTCTCACAGTGTGTTCGATACACTGTCCTTTCCCCCTCTGGGACCGGGTCTCAAGTGCGTTCGATACAGTGTCCTTTCCCCCTCTGGGACCGGGTCTCACAGTGCGTTAGATACACTGTCCTTTCCCCCTGTGGGACCGGGTCTCACCGTGCGTTAGATACACTGTCCTTTCCCCCTGTGGGACCGGGTCTCACAGTGCGTTAGATACACTGTCCTTTCCCCCTCTGGGACCGGGTCTCACAGTGTGTTAGACACACTGTCCTTCCCCCCTCTGGGACCGGGTCTCAGAGTGTGTGAGATCCACTGTCCTTTCCCCCTCTGGGACCGGGTCTCACAGTGTGTTAGATACACTGTCCTTTCCCCCTCTGGGACCGGGTCTCACAGTGCGTTAGATACACTGTCCTTTCCCCCTCTGGGACCGGGTCTCACAGTGCGTTAGATGCACTGTCCTTTCCCCCTCTGGGACCGGGTCTCACAGTGCGTTAGATACACTGTCCTTTCCCCCTCTTGGACCGGGTCTCACAGTGCGTTAGATACACTGTCCTTTCCCCCTCTGGGACCGGGTCTCACAGTGCGTTAGATACAGTGTCCTTTCCCCCTCTGGGACCGGGTCTCACAGTGCGTTAGATACACTGTCCTTTCCCCCTCTGGGACCGGGTCTCACAGTGCGTTAGATACACTGTCCTTTCCCCGTCTGGGACCGGGTCTCACAGTGCGTTAGATACACTGTCCTTTCCCCCTCGGGACCGGGTCTCACAGTGCGTTAGATACACTGTCCTTTCCCCCTCGGGACCGGGTCTCACAGTGCGTTAGATACACTGTCCTTTCCCCCTCTGGGACCGGGTCTCACAATGTGTTAGATACACTGTCCTTTCCCCCTCTGGGACCGGGTCTCACAGTGCGTTAGATACACTGTCCTTTCCCCGTCTGGGACCGGGTCTCACAGTGCGTTGGATACACTGTCCTTTCCCCCTCTGGGACCGGGTCTCACAGTGTGTTAGATACACTGTCCTTTCCCCCTCTGGGACCGGGTCTCTCAGTGTGTTAGATACACTGTCCTTTCCCCCTCGGGACCGGGTCTCACAGTGCGTCAGATACACTGTCCTTTCCCCCTCAGGACCGGGTCTCACAGTGCGTTAGATACACTGTCCTTTCCCCCTCTGGGACCGGGTCTCACAGTGCGTTAGATACACTGTCCTTTCCCCCTCTGGGACCGGGTCTCACAGTGTGTTAGATACACTGTCCTTTCCCCCTCCTGGACCGGGTCTCACAGTGTGTTAGATACACTGTCCTTTCCCCTCTGGGACCTTGTGTCACAGTGTGTTAGATATACTGTCCTTTCCCCCTCTGGGACCGGGTCTCACAGTGCGTTAGACACACTGTCCTTTCCCCCTCTGGGACCGGGTCTCACGGTGTGTTAGATACACTGTCCTTTCCCCCTCTGGGACCGGGTCTCACAGTGCGTTAGATACACTGTCCTTTCCCCCTCTGGGACCGGGTCTCACAGTGCGTTAGATACACTGTCCTTTCCCCCTCTGGGACCGGGTCTCACAGTGCGTTAGATACACTGTCCTTTCCCCCTCTGGGACCGGGTCTCACAGTGCGTTAGATACACTGTCCTTTCCCCCTCTGGGACCGGGTCTCACAGTGCGTTAGATACACTGTCCTTTCCCCCTCTGGGACCGGGTCTCACAGTGCGTTAGATACACTGTCCTTTCCCCCTCTGGGACCGGGTCTCACAGTGCGTTAGATACACTGTCCTTTCCCCCTCTGGGACCGGGTCTCACAGTGCGTTAGATACACTGTCCTTTCCCCCTCTGGGACCGGGTCTCACAGTGCGTTAGATACACTGTCCTTTCCCCCTCTGGGACCGGTCTCACAGTGTGTTAGATACACTGTCCTTTCCCCCTCTGGGACCGGGTCTCACAGTGCGTTAGATACACTGTCCTTTCCCCCTCTGGGACCGGGTCTCACAGTGCGTTAGATACACTGTCCTTTCCCCCTCTTGGACCGGGTCTCACAGTGCGTTAGATACACTGTCCTTTCCCCCTCTGGGACCGGGTCTCACAGTGCGTTAGATACAGTGTCCTTTCCCCCTCTGGGACCGGGTCTCACAGTGCGTTAGATACACTGTCCTTTCCCCCTCTGGGACCGGGTCTCACAGTGCGTTAGATACACTGTCCTTTCCCCGTCTGGGACCGGGTCTCACAGTGCGTTGGATACACTGTCCTTTCCCCCTCTGGGACCGGGTCTCACAGTGTGTTAGATACACTGTCCTTTCCCCCTCTGGGACCGGGTCTCTCAGTGTGTTAGATACACTGTCCTTTCCCCCTCGGGACCGGGTCTCACTGTGCGTCAGATACACTGTCCTTTCCCCCTCAGGACCGGGTCTCACAGTGCGTTAGATACACTGTCCTTTCCCCCTCTGGGACCGGGTCTCACAGTGCGTTTAGATACACTGTCCTTTCCCCCTCTGGGACCGGGTCTCACAGTGCGTTAGATACACTGTCCTTTCCCCCTCTGCGACCGGGTCTCACAGTGCGTTAGATACACTGTCCTTTCCCCCTCTGGGACCAGGTCTCACAGTGCGTTAGATACACTGTCCTTTCCCCCTCTGGGACCGGGTCTCACAGTGTGTTAGATACACTGTCCTTTCCCCTCTGGGACCTTGTGTCACAGTGTGTTACATATACTGTGCTTTCCCCCTCTGGGACCGGGTCTCACAGTGCGTTAGACACACTGTCCTTTCCCCCTCTGGGACCGGGTCTCACGGTGTGTTAATTACAATGTCCTTTCCCCCTCTGGGACCGGGTCTCACAGTGCGTTAGATACACTGTCCTTTCCCCCTCTGGGACCCTGTGTCACAGTGTGTTAGATACACTGTCCTTTCCCCCTTTGGGACCGGGTCTCACAGTGCGTTAGATACACTGTCCTTTCCCCCTCTGGGACCGGGTCTCACAGTGTGTTAGATACACTGTCCTTTCCCCCTCTGGGACCGTGTCTCACAGTGTGTTAGATACACTGTCCTTTCCCCCTCTGGGACTGGGTCTCACAGTGTGTTAGATACACTGTCCTTTCCCCCTCTGGGACCGGGTCTCACAGTTTGTTAGATACACTGTCCTTTCCCCCTCTGGGACCGTGTCTCACGGTGTGTTAATTACAATGTCCTTTCCCCCTCTGGGACCGGGTCTCACAGTGGATTAGATACACTGTCCTTTCCCCCTCTGGGACCGGGTCTCACAGTGTGTTAGATACACTGTCCTTTCCCCCTCTGGGACCGGGTCTCTCAGTGTGTTAGATACACTGTCCTTTCCCCCTCTGGGACCGGGTCTCACAGTGTGTTAGATACACTGTCCTTTCCCCCTCTGGGACCGGGTCTCTCAGTGTGTTAGATATACTGTCCTTTCCCCCTCTGGGACCGGGTCTCACAGTGCGTTAGATACACTGTCCTTTCCCCCTCTGGGACCGGGTCTCACAGTGTGTTCGATACACTGTCCTTTCCCCCTCTGGGACCGTGTCTCAAGTGCGTTCGATACACTGTCCTTTCCCCCTCTGGGACCGGGTCTCAGAGTGTGTGAGATACACTATCCTTTCCCCCTCTGGGACCGGGTCTCACAGTGTGTTAGATACACTGTCCTTTCCCCCTCTGGGACCGGGTCTCACAGTGTGTTAGATACACTGTCCTTTCCCCCTCTGGGACCGGGTCTCACAGTGTGTTAGATACACTGTCCTTTCCCCCTCTGGGACCGGGTCTCACAGTGCGTTAGATACACTGTCCTTTCCCCCTCTGGGACCGGGTCTCACAGTGCGTTAGATACACTGTCCTTTCCCCCTCTGGGACCGGGTCTCACAGTGTGTTAGATACACTGTCCTTTCCCCCTCTGGGACCGGGTCTCACAGTGCGTTAGATACACTGTCCTTTCCCCCTCTGGGACCGGGTCTCACAGTGTGTTAGATACACTGTCCTTTCCCCCTCTGGGACCGGGTCTCACAGTGTCTGAGATACACTGTCCTTTCCCCCTCTGGGACCGGGTCTCACAGTGCGTTAGATACACTGTCCTTTCCCCCTCTGGGACCGGGTCTCACAGTGTGTTAGATACACTGTCCTTTCCCCTCTGGGACCGGGTCTCACAGTGCGTTAGATACACTGTCCTTTCCCCCTCTGGGACCGGGTCTCACAGTGTGTTAGATACACTGTCCTTTCCCCCTCTGGGACCGGGTCTCTCAGTGTGTTAGATACACTGTCCTTTCCCCCTCTGGGACCGGGTCTCACAGTGCGTTAGATACACTGTCCTTTCCCCCTCTGGGACCGGGTCTCACAGTGCGTTAGATACACTGTCCTTTCCCCCTCTGGGACCGGGTCTCACAGTGCGTTAGATACACTGTCCTTTCCCCCTCTGGGACCGGGTCTCACAGTGCGTTAGATACACTGTCCTTTCCCCCTCTGGGACCGGGTCTCACAGTGTGTTAGATACACTGTCCTTTCCCCTCTGGGACCTTGTGTCACAGTGTGTTAGATATACTGTCCTTTCCCCCTCTGGGACCGGGTCTCACAGTGTGTTAGATACACTGTCCTTTCCCCTCTGGGACCTTGTGTCACAGTGTGTTAGATACACTGTCCTTTCCCCCTCTGGGACCGGGTCTCACAGTGTGTTAATTACAATGTCCTTTCCCCCTCTGGGACCGGGTCTCACAGTGCGTTAGGTACACTGTCCTTTCCCCCTCTGGGACCTTGTGTCACAGTGTGTTAGATACACTGTCCTTTCCCCCTCTGGGACCGGGTCTCACAGTGCGTTAGATACACTGTCCTTTCCCCCTCTGGGACCGGGTCTCACAGTGTGTTAGATACACTGTCCTTTCCCCCTCTGGGACCGGGTCTCACAGTGTGTTAGATACACTGTCCTTTCCCCCTCTGGGACCGGGTCTCACAGTGTGTTAGATACACTGTCCTTTCCCCCTCTGGGACCGGGTCTCACAGTTTGTTAGATACACTGTCCTTTCCCCCTCTGGGACCGGGTCTCACAGTGCGTTAGATACACTGTCCTTTCCCCCTCTGGGACCGGGTCTCACGGTGTGTTAATTACAATGTCCTTTCCCCCTCTGGGACCGGGTCTCACAGTGCGTTAGAAACACTGTCCTTTCCCCCTCTGGGACCGGGTCTCACAGTGTATTAGATACACTGTCCTTTCCCCCTCTGGGACCGGGTCTCACAGTGTATTAGATACACTGTCCTTTCCCCCTCTGGGACCGGGTCTCACAGTGTATTAGATACACTGTCCTTTCCCCCTCTGGGACCGGGTCTCACAGTGCGTTAGATACACTGTCCTTTCCCCCTCTGGGACCTTGTGTCACAGTGTGTTAGATATACTGTCCTTTCCCCCTCTGGGACCGGGTCTCACAGTGCGTTAGATACACTGTCCTTTCCCCCTCTGGGACCAGGTCTCACAGTGCGTTAGATACACTGTCCTTTCCCCCTCTGGGACTGGGTCTCACAGTGTGTGAGATACACTGTCCTTTCCCCCTCTGGGACTGGGTCTCACAGTGTGTGAGATACACTGTCCTTTCCCCCTCTGGGACTGGGTCTCACAGTGTGTTAGATACACTGTCCTTTCCCCCTCTGGGACTGGGTCTCACAGTGTGTTAGATACACTGTCCTTTCCCCTCTGGGACCGGGTCTCACAGTGTGTTAGATACACTGTCCTTTCCCCCTCTGGGACCGGGTCTCACAGTGTGTTAGATACACTGTCCTTTCCCCCTCTGGGACCGGGTCTCACAGTGTGTTAGATACACTGTCCTTTCCCCCTCTGGGACCGGGTCTCACAGTGTGTTAGATACACTGTCCTTTCCCCCTCTGGGACCGGGTCTCACAGTGTGTTAGATACAATGTCCTTTCCCCCTCTGGGACCGGGTCTCACAGTGCGTTAGATACACTGTCCTTTCCCCTCTGGGACCGGGTCTCACAGTGCATTAGATACACTGTCCTTTCCCCCTCTGGGACCGGGTCTCACAGTGCGTTAGATACACTGTCCTTTCCCCCTCTGGGATCGGGTCTCACAGTGCATTATATACACTGTCCTTTCCCCCTCTGGGACCGGGTCTCACAGTGCGTTAGATACACTGTCCTTTCCCCCTCTGGGACCGTGTCTCACAGTGCATTAGATACACTGTCCTTTCCCCCTCTGGGACCGGGTCTCACAGTGTGTTAGATACACTGTCCTTTCCCCCTCTGGGACCGGGTCTCACAGTGTGTTAGATACACTGTCCTTTCCCCCTCTGGGACCGGGTCTCACAGTGTGTTCGATACACTGTCCTTTCCCCCTCTGGGACCGGGTCTCACAGTTTGTTAGATACACTGTCCTTTCCCCCTCTGGGACCGGGTCTCACGGTGTGTTAATTACAATGTCCTTTCCCCCTCTGGGACCGGGTCTCACAGTGCGTTAGATACACTGTCCTTTCCCCCTCTGGGACCGGGTCTCACAGTGTATTAGATACACTGTCCTTTCCCCCTCTGGGACCGGGTCTCACAGTGCATTAGATACACTGTCCTTTCCCCCTCTGGGACCGGGTCTCACAGTGTATTAGATACACTGTCCTTTCCCCCTCTGGGACCGGGTCTCACAGTGCGTTAGATACACTGTCCTTTCCCCCTCTGGGACCTTGTGTCACAGTGTGTTAGATACACTGTCCTTTCCCCCTCTGGGACCGGGTCTCACAGTGCGTTAGATACACTGTCCTTTCCCCCTCTGGGACCGGGTCTCACAGTGTGTTAGATACACTGTCCTTTCCCCCTCTGGGACCGGGTCTCACAGTGTGTTAGATACACTGTCCTTTCCCCCTCTGGGACCGGGTCTCACAGTGTGTTAGATACACTGTCCTTTCCCCCTCTGGGACCGGGTCTCACAGTTTGTTAGATACACTGTCCTTTCCCCCTCTGGGACCGGGTCTCACGGTGTGTTAATTACAATGTCCTTTCCCCCTCTGGGACCGGGTCTCACAGTGCGTTAGATACACTGTCCTTTCCCCCTCTGGGACCGGGTCTCACAGTGTATTAGATACACTGTCCTTTCCCCCTCTGGGAACGGGTCTCACAGTGTATTAGATACACTGTCCATTCCCCCTCTGGGACCGGGTCTCACAGTGTATTAGATACACTGTCCTTTCCCCCTCTGGGACCAGGTCTCACAGTGCGTTAGATACACTGTCCTTTCCCCCTCTGGGACCTTGTGTCACAGTGTGTTAGATATACTGTCCTTTCCCCCTCTGGGACCGGGTCTCACAGTGCGTTCGATACACTGTCCTTTCCCCCTCTGGGACCAGGTCTCACAGTGCGTTAGATACACTGTCCTTTCCCCCTCTGGGACTGGGTCTCACAGTGTGTGAGATACACTGTCCTTTCCCCCTCTGGGACTGGGTCTCACAGTGTGTGAGATACACTGTCCTTTCCCCCTCTGGGACTGTGACTCACAGTGTGTTAGATACACTGTCCTTTCCCCCTCTGGGACTGGGTCTCACAGTGTGTTAGATACACTGTCCTTTCCCCTCTGGGACCGGGTCTCACAGTGTGTTAGATACACTGTCCTTTCCCCCTCTGGGACCGGGTCTCACAGTGTGTTAGATACACTGTCCTTTCCCCCTCTGGGACCGGGTCTCACAGTGTGTTAGATACACTGTCCTTTCACCCTCTGGGACAGTGTCTCACAGTGTGTTAGATACACTGTCCTTTCCCCCTCTGGGACCGGGTCTCACAGTGTGTTAGATACAATGTCCTTTCCCCCTCTGGGACCGGGTCTCACAGTGCGTTAGATACACTGTCCTTTCCCCTCTGGGACCGGGTCTCACAGTGCATTAGATACACTGTCCTTTCCCCCTCTGGGACCGGGTCTCACAGTGCGTTAGATACACTGTCCTTTCCCCCTCTGGGACCGGGTCTCACAGTGCATTATATACACTGTCCTTTCCCCCTCTGGGACCGGGTCTCACAGTGCGTTAGATACACTGTCCTTTCCCCCTCTGGGACCGTGTCACACAGTGCATTAGATACACTGTCCTTTCCCCCTCTGGGACCGGGTCTCACAGTGTGTTAGATACACTGTCCTTTCCCCCTCTGGGACCGGGTCTCACAGTGTGTTAGATACACTGTCCTTTCCCCCTCTGGGACCGGGTCTCACATTGTGTTAGATACACTGTCCTTTCCCCCTCTGGGACCGGGTCTCTCAGTGTGTTAGATACACTGTCCTTTCCCCCTCGGGACCGGGTCTCACAGTGCGTTAGATACACTGTCCTTTCCCCCTCAGGACCGGGTCTCACAGTGCGTTAGTTACACTGTCCTTTCCCCCTCTGGGACCGGGTCTCACAGTGCGTTTAGATACACTGTCCTTTCCCCCTCTGGGACCGGGTCTCACAGTGCGTTAGATACACTGTCCTTTCCCCCTCTGGGACCGGGTCTCACAGTGTGTTAGATACACTGTCCTTTCCCCCTCTGCGACCGGGTCTCACAGTGCGTTAGATACACTGTCCTTTCCCCCTCTGGGACCAGGTCTCACAGTGCGTTAGATACACTGTCCTTTCCCCCTCTGGGACCGGGTCTCAGAGTGTGTTAGATACACTGTCCTTTCCCCTCTGGGACCTTGTGTCACAGTGTGTTAGATATACTGTCCTTTCCCCCTCTGGGACCGGGTCTCACAGTGCGTTAGACACACTGTCCTTTCCCCCTCTGGGACCGGGTCTCACGGTGTGTTAATTACAATGTCCTTTCCCCCTCTGGGACCGGGTCTCACAGTGCGTTAGATACACTGTCCTTTCCCCCTCTGGGACCCTGTGTCACAGTGTGTTAGATACACTGTCCTTTCCCCCTTTGGGACCGGGTCTCACAGTGCGTTAGATACACTGTCCTTTCCCCCTCTGGGACCGGGTCTCACAGTGTGTTAGATACACTGTCCTTTCCCCCTCTGGGACCGGGTCTCACAGTGTGTTAGATACACTGTCCTTTCCCCCTCTGGGACCGGGTCTCACAGTGTGTTAGATACACTGTCCTTTCCCCCTCTGGGACCGGGTCTCACAGTTTGTTAGATACACTGTCCTTTCCCCCTCTGGGACCGTGTCTCACGGTGTGTTAATTACAATGTCCTTTCCCCCTCTGGGACCGGGTCTCACAGTGTATTAGATACACTGTCCTTTCCCCCTCTGGGACCGGGTCTCACAGTGTATTAGATACACTGTCCTTTCCCCCTCTGGGACCGGGTCTCACAGTGCGTTAGATACACTGTCCTTTCCCCCTCTGGGACCTTGTGTCACAGTGTGTTAGATATACTGTCCTTTCCCCCTCTGGGACCGGGTCTCACAGTGCGTTAGATATACTGTCCTTTCCCCCTCTGGGACCGGGTCTCACAGTGTGTTCGATACACTGTCCTTTCCCCCTCTGGGACCGTGTCTCAAGTGCGTTCGATACAGTGTCCTTTCCCCCTCTGGGACCGGGTCTCAGAGTGTGTGAGATACACTATCCTTTCCCCCTCTGGGACCGGGTCTCACAGTGTGTTAGATACACTGTCCTTTCCCCCTCTGGGACCGGGTCTCACAGTGTGTTAGATACACTGTCCTTTCCCCCTCTGGGACCGGGTCTCACAGTGTGTTAGATACACTGTCCTTTCACCCTCTGGGACCGGGTCTCACAGTGCGTTAGATACACTGTCCTTTCCCCCTCTGGGACCGGGTCTCACAGTGCGTTAGATACACTGTCCTTTCCCCCTCTGGGACCGGGTCTCACAGTGTGTTAGATACACTGTCCTTTCCCCCTCTGGGACCGGGTCTCACAGTGCGTTAGATACACTGTCCTTTCCCCCTCTGGGACCGGGTCTCACAGTGCGTTAGATACACTGTCCTTTCCCCCTCTGGGACCGGGTCTCACAGTGTGTTAGATACACTGTCCTTTCCCCCTCTGGGACCGGGTCTCACAGTGCGTTAGATACACTGTCCTTTCCCCCTCTGGGACCGGGTCTCACAGTGTGTTAGATACACTGTCCTTTCCCCCTCTGGGACCGGGTCTCACAGTGTCTGAGATACACTGTCCTTTCCCCCTCTGGGACCGGGTCTCACAGTGCGTTAGATACACTGTCCTTTCCCCCTCTGGGACCGGGTCTCACAGTGTGTTAGATACACTGTCCTTTCCCCCTCTGGGACCGGGTCTCACAGTGCGTTAGATACACTGTCCTTTCCCCCTCTGGGACCGGGTCTCACAGTGTGTTAGATACACTGTCCTTTCCCCCTCTGGGACCGGGTCTCTCAGTGTGTTAGATACACTGTCCTTTCCCCCTCTGGGACCGGGTCTCACAGTGCGTTAGATACACTGTCCTTTCCCCCTCTGGGACCGGGTCTCACAGTGCGTTAGATACACTGTCCTTTCCCCCTCTGGGACCGGGTCTCACAGTGCGTTAGATACACTGTCCTTTCCCCCTCTGGGACCGGGTCTCACAGTGCGTTAGATACACTGTCCTTTCCCCCTCTGGGACCGGGTCTCACAGTGTGTTAGATACACTGTCCTTTCCCCTCTGGGACCTTGTGTCACAGTGTGTTAGATATACTGTCCTTTCCCCCTCTGGGACCGGGTCTCACAGTGTGTTAGATACACTGTCCTTTCCCCTCTGGGACCTTGTGTCACAGTGTGTTAGATACACTGTCCTTTCCCCCTCTGGGACCGGGTCTCACAGTGTGTTAATTACAATGTCCTTTCCCCCTCTGGGACCGGGTCTCACAGTGTGTTAGATACACTGTCCTTTCCCCTCTGGGACCTTGTGTCACAGTGTGTTAGATATACTGTCCTTTCCCCCTCTGGGACCGGGTCTCACAGTGTGTTAGATACACTGTCCTTTCCCCTCTGGGACCTTGTGTCACAGTGTGTTAGATACACTGTCCTTTCCCCCTCTGGGACCGGGTCTCACAGTGTGTTAATTACAATGTCCTTTCCCCCTCTGGGACCGGGTCTCACAGTGCGTTAGGTACACTGTCCTTTCCCCCTCTGGGACCTTGTGTCACAGTGTGTTAGATACACTGTCCTTTCCCCCTCTGGGACCGGGTCTCACAGTGCGTTAGATACACTGTCCTTTCCCCCTCTGGGACCGGGTCGCACAGTGTGTTAGATACACTGTCCTTTCCCCCTCTGGGACCGGGTCTCACAGTGTGTTAGATACACTGTCCTTTCCCCCTCTGGGACCGGGTCTCACAGTGTGTTAGATACACTGTCCTTTCCCCCTCTGGGACCGGGTCTCACAGTGTGTTAGATACACTGTCCTTTCCCCCTCTGGGACCGGGTCTCACGGTGTGTTAATTACAATGTCCTTTCCCCCTCTGGGACCGGGTCTCACAGTGCGTTAGATACACTGTCCTTTCCCCCTCTGGGACCGGGTCTCACAGTGTATTAGATACACTGTCCTTTCCCCCTCTGGGACCGGGTCTCACAGTGTATTAGATACACTGTCCTTTCCCCCTCTGGGACCGGGTCTCACAGTGTATTAGATACACTGTCCTTTCCCCCTCTGGGACCGGGTCTCACAGTGCGTTAGATACACTGTCCTTTCCCCCTCTGGGACCTTGTGTCACAGTGTGTTAGATATACTGTCCTTTCCCCCTCTGGGACCGGGTCTCACAGTGCGTTAGATACACTGTCCTTTCCCCCTCTGGGACCAGGTCTCACAGTGCGTTAGATACACTGTCCTTTCCCCCTCTGGGACTGGGTCTCACAGTGTGTGAGATACACTGTCCTTTCCCCCTCTGGGACTGGGTCTCACAGTGTGTGAGATACACTGTCCTTTCCCCCTCTGGGACTGGGTCTCACAGTGTGTTAGATACACTGTCCTTTCCCCCTCTGGGACTGGGTCTCACAGTGTGTTAGATACACTGTCCTTTCCCCTCTGGGACCGGGTCTCACAGTGTGTTAGATACACTGTCCTTTCCCCCTCTGGGACCGGGTCTCACAGTGTGTTAGATACACTGTCCTTTCCCCCTCTGGGACCGGGTCTCACAGTGTGTTAGATACACTGTCCTTTCACCCTCTGGAACAGTGTCTCACAGTGTGTTAGATACACTGTCCTTTCCCCCTCTGGGACCGGGTCTCACAGTGTGTTAGATACACTGTCCTTTCCCCCTCTGGGACCGGGTCTCACAGTGCGTTAGATACACTGTCCTTTCCCCTCTGGGACCGGGTCTCACAGTGCATTAGATACACTGTCCTTTCCCCCTCTGGGACCGGGTCTCACAGTGCGTTAGATACACTGTCCTTTCCCCCTCTGGGATCGGGTCTCACAGTGCATTATATACACTGTCCTTTCCCCCTCTGGGACCGGGTCTCACAGTGCGTTAGATACACTGTCCTTTCCCCCTCTGGGACCGTGTCTCACAGTGCATTAGATACACTGTCCTTTCCCCCTCTGGGACCGGGTCTCACAGTGTGTTAGATACACTGTCCTTTCCCCCTCTGGGACCGGGTCTCACAGTGTGTTAGATACACTGTCCTTTCCCCCTCTGGGACCGGGTCTCACAGTGTGTTAGATACACTGTCCTTTCCCCCTCTGGGACCGGGTCTCACAGTTTGTTAGATACACTGTCCTTTCCCCCTCTGGGACCGGGTCTCACGGTGTGTTAATTACAATGTCCTTTCCCCCTCTGGGACCGGGTCTCACAGTGCGTTAGATACACTGTCCTTTCCCCCTCTGGGACCGGGTCTCACAGTGTATTAGATACACTGTCCTTTCCCCCTCTGGGACCGGGTCTCACAGTGTATTAGATACACTGTCCTTTCCCCCTCTGGGACCGGGTCTCACAGTGTATTAGATACACTGTCCTTTCCCCCTCTGGGACCGGGTCTCACAGTGCGTTAGATACACTGTCCTTTCCCCCTCTGGGACCTTGTGTCACAGTGTGTTAGATACACTGTCCTTTCCCCCTCTGGGACCGGGTCTCACAGTGCGTTAGATACACTGTCCTTTCCCCCTCTGGGACCGGGTCTCACAGTGTGTTAGATACACTGTCCTTTCCCCCTCTGGGACCGGGTCTCACAGTGTGTTAGATACACTGTCCTTTCCCCCTCTGGGACCGGGTCTCACAGTGTGTTAGATACACTGTCCTTTCCCCCTCTGGGACCGGGTCTCACAGTTTGTTAGATACACTGTCCTTTCCCCCTCTGGGACCGGGTCTCACGGTGTGTTAATTACAATGTCCTTTCCCCCTCTGGGACCGGGTCTCACAGTGCGTTAGATACACTGTCCTTTCCCCCTCTGGGACCGGGTCTCACAGTGTATTAGATACACTGTCCTTTCCCCCTCTGGGACCGGGTCTCACAGTGTGTTAGATACACTGTCCATTCCCCCTCTGGGACCGGGTCTCACAGTGTATTAGATACACTGTCCTTTCCCCCTCTGGGACCAGGTCTCACAGTGCGTTAGATACACTGTCCTTTCCCCCTCTGGGACCTTGTGTCACAGTGTGTTAGATATACTGTCCTTTCCCCCTCTGGGACCGGGTCTCACAGTGCGTTAGATACACTGTCCTTTCCCCCTCTGGGACCAGGTCTCACAGTGCGTTAGATACACTGTCCTTTCCCCCTCTGGGACTGGGTCTCACAGTGTGTGAGATACACTGTCCTTTCCCCCTCTGGGACTGGGACTCACAGTGTGTTAGATACACTGTCCTTTCCCCCTCTGGGACTGGGTCTCACAGTGTGTTAGATACACTGTCCTTTCCCCTCTGGGACCGGGTCTCACAGTGTGTTAGATACACTGTCCTTTCCCCCTCTGGGACCGGGTCTCACAGTGTGTTAGATGCACTGTCCTTTCCCCCTCTGGGACCGGGTCTCACAGTGTGTTAGATACACTGTCCTTTCACCCTCTGGGACAGTGTCTCACAGTGTGTTAGATACACTGTCCTTTCCCCCTCTGGGACCGGGTCTCACAGTGTGTTAGATACAATGTCCTTTCCCCCTCTGGGACCGGGTCTCACAGTGCGTTAGATACACTGTCCTTTCCCCTCTGGGACCGGGTCTCACAGTGCATTAGATACACTGTCCTTTCCCCCTCTGGGACCGGGTCTCACAGTGCGTTAGATACACTGTCCTTTCCCCCTCTGGGACCGGGTCTCACAGTGCATTATATACACTGTCCTTTCCCCCTCTGGGACCGGGTCTCACAGTGCGTTAGATACACTGTCCTTTCCCCCTCTGGGACCGCGTCACACAGTGCATTAGATACACTGTCCTTTCCCCCTCTGGGACCGGGTCTCACAGTGTGTTAGATACACTGTCCTTTCCCCCTCTGGGACCGGGTCTCACAGTGTGTTAGATACACTGTCCTTTCCCCCTCTGGGACCGGGTCTCACAGTGTGTTAGATACACTGTCCTTTCCCCCTCTGGGACCGGGTCTCACAGTTTGTTAGATACACTGTCCTTTCCCCCTCTGGGACCGGGTCTCACGGTGTGTTAATTACAATGTCCTTTCCCCCTCTGGGACCGGGTCTCACAGTGCGTTAGATACACTGTCCTTTCCCCCTCTGCGACAGGGTCTCACGGTGTATTAGATACACTGTCCTTTCCCCCTCTGGGACCGGGTCTCACAGTGTATTAGATACACTGTCCTTTCCCCCTCTGGGACCGGGTCTCACAGTGTATTAGATACACTGTCCTTTCCCCCTCTGGGACCGGGTCTCACAGTGCGTTAGATACACTGTCCTTTCCCCCTCTGGGACCTTGTGTCACAGTGTGTTAGATATACTGTCCTTTCCCCCTCTGGGACCGGGTCTCACAGTGCGTTAGATACACTGTCCTTTCCCCCTCTGGGACCAGGTCTCACAGTGCGTTAGATACACTGTCCTTTCCCCCTCTGGGACTGGGTCTCACAGTGTGTGAGATACACTGTCCTTTCCCCCTCTGGGACTGGGTCTCACAGTGTGTGAGATACACTGTCCTTTCCCCCTCTGGGACTGGGTCTCACAGTGTGTTAGATACACTGTCCTTTCCCCCTCTGGGACTGGGTCTCACAGTGTGTTAGATACACTGTCCTTTCCCCTCTGGGACCGGGTCTCACAGTGTGTTAGATACACTGTCCTTTCCCCCTCTGGGACCGGGTCTCACAGTGTGTTAGATACACTGTCCTTTCCCCCTCTGGGACCGGGTCTCACAGTGTGTTAGATACACTGTCCTTTCACCCTCTGGGACAGTGTCTCACAGTGTGTTAGATACACTGTCCTTTCCCCCTCTGGGACCGGGTCTCACAGTGTGTTAGATACAATGTCCTTTCCCCCTCTGGGACCGGGTCTCACAGTGCGTTAGATACACTGTCCTTTCCCCTCTGGGACCGGGTCTCACAGTGCATTAGATACACTGTCCTTTCCCCCTCCGGGACCGGGTCTCACAGTGCGTTAGATACACTGTCCTTTCCCCCTCTGGGAACGGGTCTCACAGTGCATTATATACACTGTCCTTTCCCCCTCTGGGACCGGGTCTCACAGTGCGTTAGATACACTGTCCTTTCCCCCTCTGGGACCGTGTCTCACAGTGCATTAGATACACTGTCCTTTCCCCCTCTGGGACCGGGTCTCACAGTGCGTTAGATACACTGTCCTTTCCCCTCTGGGACCGGGTCTCACAGTGCATTTAGATACACTGTCCTTTCCCCCTCTGGGACCGTGTCTCACAGTGTGTTAGATACACTGTCCTTTCCCCCTGTGGGACCGGGTCTCACAGTGCGTTAGATACACTGTCCTTTCCCCCTCTGGGACCGGGTCTCACAGTGCGTTTAGATACACTGTCCTTTCCCCCTCTGGGACCGGGTCTCACAGTGCGTTAGATACACTGTCCTTTCCCCCTCTGCGACCGGGTCTCACAGTGCGTTAGATACACTGTCCTTTCCCCCTCTGGGACCGGGTCTCACAGTGCGTTAGATACATTGTCCTTTCCCCCTCTGGGACCGTGTCTCACAGTGTATTAGATACACTGTCCTTTCCCCCTCTGGGACCGGGTCTCACAGTGTGTTAGATACACTGTCCTTTCCCCCTCTGGGACCGGGTCTCACAGTGTATTAGATACACTGTCCTTTCCCCCTCTGGGACCGTGTCTCACAGTGTATTAGATACACTGTCCTTTCCCCCTCTGGGACTGGGTCTCACAGTGTGTTAGATACACTGTCCTTTCCCCCTCTGGGACCGGGTCTCACAGTGTGTTAGATACACTGTCCTTTCCCCCTCTGGGACCGGGTCTCACAGTGCGTTAGATACACTGTCCTTTCCCCCTCTGGGACCGGGTCTCACCGTGCTTTACATATACTGTCCTTTCCCCCTCTGGGACCGGGTCTCACAGTGCGTTAGATACACTGTCCTTTCCCCCTCTGGGACCGGGTCTCACAGTGCGTTAGATACACTGTCCTTTCCCCCTCTGGGACCGGGTCTCACAGTGCGTTAGATACACTGTCCTTTCCCCCTCTGGGACCGGGTCTCACAGTGTGTTAGATACACTGTCCTTTCCCCCTCTGGGACCGGGTCTCACAGTGCGTTAGATACACTGTCCTTTCCCCCTCTGGGACCGGGTCTCACAGTGCGTTAGATACACTGTCCTTTCCCCCTCTGGGACCGGGTCTCACAGTGCGTTAGATACAATGTCCTTTCCCCCTCTGGGACCGGGTCTCACAGTGTGTTAGATACACTGTCCTTTCCCCCTCTGGGACCGGGTCTCACAGTGCGTTAGATACAATGTCCTTTCCCCCTCTGGGACCGGGTCTCACAGTGTGTTAGATACACTGTCCTTTCCCCCTCTGGGACCGGGTCTCACAGTGCGTTAGATACAATGTCCTTTCCCCCTCTGGGACCGGGTCTGACAGTGTGTTCGATACACTGTCCTTTCCCCCTCTGGGACCGGGTCTCACAGTGCGTTCGATACAGTGTCCTTTCCCCCTCTGGGACCGGGTCTCACAGTGCGTTAGATACACTGTCCTTTCCCCCTCTGGGACCGGGTCTCAGAGTGTGTGAGATACACTGTCCTTTCCCCCTCTGGGACCGGGTCTCACAGTGCGTTAGATACACTGTCCTTTCCCCCTCTGGGACCGGGTCTCACAGTGTGTTAGATAAACTGTCCTTTCCCCCTCTGGGACCGGGTCTCACAGTGCGTTAGATACACTGTCCTTTCCCCCTCTGGGACCGGGTCTCACAGTGTGTTAGATACACTGTCCTTTCCCCCTCTGGGACCGGGTCTCACAGTGCGTTAGATACACTGTCCTTTCCCCCTCTGGGACCGGGTCTCACAGTGCGTTAGATGCACTGTCCTTTCCCCCTCTGGGACCGGGTCTCACAGTGCATTCGATACACTGTCCTTTCCCCCTCTGGGACCGGGTCTCACAGTGCGTTAGATGCACTGTCCTTTCCCCCTCTGGGACCGGGTCTCACAGTGCGTTCGATACACTGTCCTTTCCCCCTCTGGGACTGGGTCTCACAGTGCGTTAGATACACTGTCCTTTCCCCCTCTGGGACCGGGTCTCACCGTGCTTTACATATACTGTCCTTTCCCCCTCTGGGACCGGGTCTCACAGTGCGTTAGATACACTGTCCTTTCCCCCTCTGGGACCGGGTCTCACAGTGCGTTAGATACACTGTCCTTTCCCCCTCTGGGACCGGGTCTCACAGTGCGTTAGATACACTGTCCTTTCCCCCTCTGGGACCGGGTCTCACAGTGCGTTAGATACACTGTCCTTTCCCCCTCTGGGACAGGGTCTCACAGTGCGTTAGATACACTGTCCTTTCCCCCTCTGGGACCGGGTCTCACAGTGCGTTAGATACAGTGTCCTTTCCCCCTCTGGGACCGGGTCTCACAGTGTGTTAGATACACTGTCCTTTCCCCCTCTGGGACCGGGTCTCACAGTGCGTTTAGATACACTGTCCTTTCCCCCTCTGGGACCGGGTCTCACAGTGCGTTAGATACACTGTCCTTTCCCCCTCTGGGACCGGGTCTCACAGTGCGTTAGATACACTGTCCTTTCCCCCTCTGGGACCGGGTCTCACAGTGCGTTAGATACATTGTCCTTTCCCCCTCTGGGACCGTGTCTCACAGTGTATTAGATACACTGTCCTTTCCCCCTCTGGGACCGGGTCTCACAGTGTGTTAGATACACTGTCCTTTCCCCCTCTGGGACCGGGTCTCACAGTGTATTAGATACACTGTCCTTTCCCCCTCTGGGACCGTGTCTCACAGTGTATTAGATACACTGTCCTTTCCCCCTCTGGGACCGGGTCTCACAGTGTCTGAGATACACTGTCCTTTCCCCCTCTGGGACCGGGTCTCTCAGTGCGTTTAGATACACTGTCCTTTCCCCCTCTGGGACCGGGTCTCACATTGTGTTAGATACATTGTCCTTTCCCCCTCTTGGAACGGGTCTCACAGTGCTTTACATATACTGTCCTTTCCCCCTCTGGGACTGGGTCTCACAGTGCGTTAGATACACTGTCCTTTCCCCCTCTGGGACCGGGTGTCACAGTGTGTTAGATACACTGTCCTTTCCCCCTCTGGGACCGGGTCTCTCAGTGCGTTAGATACACTGTCCTTTCCCCCTCTGGGACCGGGTCTCACAGTGCGTTAGATACACTGTCCTTTCCCCCTCTGGGACCGGGTCTCACAGTGCGTTAGATACACTGTCCTTTCCCCCTCTGGGACCGGGTCTCTCAGTGCGTTAGATACACTTTCCTTTCCCCCTCTGGGACCGGGTCTCACAGTGTGTTAGATACACTGTCCTTTCCCCCTCTGGGACCGGGTCTCACAGTGCGTTAGATACAATGTCCTTTCCCCCTCTGGGACCGGGTCTCACAGTGTGTTAGATACACTGTCCTTTCCCCCTCTGGGACCGGGTCTCACAGTGCGTTAGATACAATGTCCTTTCCCCCTCTGGGACCGGGTCTGACAGTGTGTTAGATACACTGTCCTTTCCCCCTCTGGGACCGGGTCTCACAGTGTGTTAGATACAATGTCCTTTCCCCCTCTGGGACCGGGTCTGACAGTGTGTTAGATACACTGTCCTTTCCCCCTCTGGGACCGGGTCTCACAGTGCGTTAGATACAATGTCCTTTCCCCCTCTGGGACCGGGTCTGACAGTGTGTTAGATACACTGTCCTTTCCCCCTCTGGGACCGGGTCTCACAGTGCGTTAGATACAATGTCCTTTCCCCCTCTGTGACCGGGTCTCACAGTGTGTTCGATACACTGTCCTTTCCCCCTCTGGGACCGGGTCTCACAGTGCGTTCGATACAGTGTCCTTTCCCCCTCTGGGACCGGGTCTCACAGTGCGTTAGATACACTGTCCTTTCCCCCTCTGGGACAGGGTCTCAGAGTGTGTGAGATACACTGTCCTTTCCCCCTCTGGGACCGGGTCTCACAGTGCGTTAGATACACTGTCCTTTCCCCCTCTGGGACCGGGTCTCACAGTGCGTTCGATACACTGTCCTTTCCCCCTCTGGGACCGGGTCTCACAGTGCGTTAGATACACTGTCCTTTCCCCCTCTGGGACCGGGTCTCACAGTGCGTTAGATACACTGTCCTTTCCCCCTCTGGGACCGGGTCTCACAGTGTGTTAGATACACTGTCCTTTCCCCCTCTGGGACCGGGTCTCACAGTGTGTTAGATACACTGTCCTTTCCCCCTCTGGGACCGGGTCTCACAGTGCGTTAGATACACTGTCCTTTCCCCCTCTGGGACCGGGTCTCACAGTGCGTTAGATACACTGTCCTTTCCCCCTCTGGGACCGGGTCTCACAGTGCGTTAGATACACTGTCCTTTCCTCCTCTGGGACCGGGTCTCACAGTGTGTGAGATACACTGTCCTTTCCCCCTCTGGGACCGGGTCTCACAGTGCGTTAGATACACTGTCCTTTCCCCCTCTGGGACCGGGTCTCGCAGTGTGTTAGATACACTGTCCTTTCCCCCTCTGGGACCGGGTCTCACAGTGCGTTAGATACAGTGTCCTTTCCCCCTCTGGGACCGGGTCTCACAGTGTGTTAGATACACTGTCCTTTCCCCCTCTGGGACCGGGTCTCACAGTGCGTTGGATACACTGTCCTTTCCCCCTCTGGGACCGGGTCTCACAGTGCGTTAGATACACTGTCCTTTCCCCCTCTGGGACCGGGTCTCACAGTGCGTTAGATACA
Source organism: Heptranchias perlo (assembly GCF_035084215.1). Taxonomy (NCBI): domain Eukaryota; kingdom Metazoa; phylum Chordata; class Chondrichthyes; order Hexanchiformes; family Hexanchidae; genus Heptranchias; species Heptranchias perlo. The sequence goes on along the minus strand of NW_027139934.1, from coordinate 17,589 downwards.
CTGTCCTTTCCCCCTCTGGGACCGGGTCTCACAGTGTGTTAGATACACTGTCCTTTCCCCCTCTGGGACCGGGTCTCACAGTGTGTTAGATACACTGTCCTTTCCCCCTCTGGGACCGGGTCTCACAGTGCGTTCGATACACTGTCCTTTCCCCCTCTGGGACCGGGTCTCACAGTGCGTTAGATACACTGTCCTTTCCTCCTCTGGGACCGGGTCTCACAGTGTGTGAGATACACTGTCCTTTCCCCCTCTGGGACCGGGTCTCACAGTGCGTTAGATACACTGTCCTTTCCCCCTCTGGGACCGGGTCTCGCAGTGTGTTAGATACACTGTCCTTTCCCCCTCTGGGACCGGGTCTCACAGTGCGTTAGATACAGTGTCCTTTCCCCCTCTGGGACCGGGTCTCACAGTGTGTTAGATACACTGTCCTTTCCCCCTCTGGGACCGGGTCTCACAGTGCGTTCGATACACTGTCCTTTCCCCCTCTGGGACCGGGTCTCACAGTGTGTTAGATACACTGTCCTTTCCCCCTCTGGGACCGGGTCTCACAGTGTGTTAGATACACTGTCCTTTCCCCCTCTGGGACCGGGTCTCACAGTGTGTTAGATACACTGTCCTTTCCCCCTCTGAGACCCCATTCTAATCTCGGTATAAACAGCTCCTATTCTCCGTCCCCTCTCTTGTTTCATGTAGCTCCCATGGTGATATATATGCAAACCTGACTGTATTCCACCTTGTTGTTTGCCAACTCCTTATCTGCATGTGATGGAGGGAAATTTTATGCAAAAAAAAACAGCTGTTAAAAGCTGGGGACACAGTGATTGGAAGTGATGGTGAGTCAGGAGGTTTCTGTCGGGTGTGGGAGCTGTGAGGATCTGGGAATCTCACACGTCAGGTATACAGTCCTGGTTAGATTTACTCAAACTCTCACCGCACCCTCCCCCATACAGACACCCCTTCTCCTATCTCACTGTTAGCCCCCACCTTGCCTGGGCTGCGATGAATCCCAGTCCACAGAGGTGAAGACTGCGTGTGTCGATCAGCCCCTTGTGCTGTGAGCTGGGCGTGTTTGACGAGCAGAGGGCTGTGTGCCTTTAGAGAGCACCTTTCACCTCGTAAATCATCCCCAGGGTGCTTCACAGGAGTAATAATCAAATAAAAACTGACCCCGAGACACATGAGGAGATATTCGGACAGGTGACCAAAAGCTCGGTCAAAGAGGGAGGCTTTAAGGAGCGTCTTAAAGGAGGAGAGAGAGGCGGAGAGGGGGAGAGGTTTAGGGAGGGAATTCCAGAGCTTAGGGCCCAGGCAGCTGAAGGCACGGCCGCCAATGGTGGAGCGATGGGAATCGGGGAGATGGACAAGAGGCCAGAATTGGAGGAGAGCAGAGATCTTGGCGGGTTGGAGGAGGTTACAGAGATAGGGAGGGGGGGCGAGGGCCGTGGAGGGATATGAACACGAGGATGAGAATTTTAAAATCGAGGCGTTCCCAGACCGGGAGCCAATGTCGGTCCAGCGAGCACAGAGCGGGTGATGGGTGAATGGGACTGGGTGCGAGTTAGGATACGGGGAGTTTTAGATGAGTTGAGGGTTACGGAGAGTGGAAGGTGGGAGGCCGGCCAGGAGAGCATTGGAATAGTCCGAGTCTGGAGGTCACAAAGGGCACGGGGTGAGGGTTTCAGCAGCAGATGAGCTGAGGCAGGGGGGGGCGGAGACGGGCGACATTACGGAGTTGGCGGGGAGGCGGCCTTGGTGACGGAGCGGCCATGGGGTCAGCAGCTCATCCCAGGGGGTCAAATAGGAGGCCGAGGTTGCGGGGCCTGAGCCTCAGCACAGGCCGGGAGTGGAGCCTGGGGACTTTCCTACTCTGCGACCCTCTGTCATGCACTGCGGGAGGGGCAGCATTGAGAAACTGGAGGCCCTTTGGGCGACAGGAGAGGAAACATTAGCCAGGTGTCGTGTCCTGTAGCGTTTATAATCTTTAAGTGCTGCGGGCGAGGCCTGTGATTCAACTTTATGAAGTCTGCATGAAAGGAATCAGGATTGGATTTTATTTAACTCGCTTGGTGCCAAGTTTTAAAATTACTTTTTCGCTCTCAGGGGACTGTGTTTGATGTCGATCGAGTTCAAGGCAATTTTTCCTTCGGGACTGACTGCCGAGCCTTCAAGACAGGCTGAGACCTGGGGGAGTGATTCTCGGTCCCAGTTCTCGCAAGGCTGCCTCAGGGCCCGAAAATATCTCGGGGGGGGGTGAGTGAAGGGGAAGTTTGGAGAACGGGAGGGGGCCGCCCTGTTATGGTGCTGATCGCTGTCCCACTGGCCCGTGTTGGGGTACAGTTCACCGTCCCACTGGCCCGTGTTGGGGTACAGTTCACCGTCCCACTGGCCCGTGTTGGGGTACAGTTCACCGTCCCACTGGCCCGTGTTGGGGTACAGTTCACCGCCCCACTGGCCCGTGTTGGGGTACAGTTCACCGTCCCACTGGCCCGTGTTGGGGTACAGTTCACCGTCCCACTGGCCCGTGTTGGGGTACAGTTCACCGTCCCACTGGCCCGTGTTGGGGTACAGTTCACCGTCCCACTGGCCCGTGTTGGGGTACAGTTCACCGTCCCACTGGCCCGTGTTGGGGTACAGTTCACCGTCCCACTGGCCCGTGTTGGGGTACAGTTCACCGTCCCACTGGCCCGTGTTGGGGTACAGTTCACCGTCCCACTGGCCCGTGTTGGGGTACAGTTCACCGTCCCACTGGCCCGTGTTGGGGTACAGTTCACTGTCCCACTAAACCGTGTTGGGGTACAGTTCACCGTCCCACTGGCCCGTGTTGGGGTACAGTTCACCGTCCCACTGGCCCGTGTTGGGGTACAGTTCACTGTCCCACTAAACCGTGTTGGGGTTCAGTTCCCTGTCCCACTAAACCGTGTTGGGGTACAGTTCCCTGTCCCACTAAACCGTGTTGGGGTTCAGTTCCCTGTCCCACTAAACCGTGTTGGGGTACAGTTCACCGTCCCACTGGCCCGTGTTGGGGTACAGTTCACTGTCCCACTGGCCCGTGTTGGGGTACAGTTCACTGTCCCACTGGCCCGTGTTGGGGTACAGTTCCCTGTCCCACTAAACCGTGTTGGGGTACAGTTCCCTGTCCCACTAAACCGTGTTGGGGTACAGTTCACTGTCCCACTAAACCGTGTTGGGGTACACTGCCCCCTGCCCAAAACACATCTTCCAATAAACCTTTGATTTCATTCTATCTGAATCCAAACAGTCCGTGCAATTCTGTTAATGTTTACATGAAATAACCTGAAATTTTCAAATAATTTCAATTGATCCCATCGACTGATATATTTAAAGATGTCCCTGCCTTCTGTTAATATTCACAGGGTCTGTTTGAATATCGAGTTACATTGAAACTACAGCACAGAAACAGGCCATTCGGCCCCACTGGTCTATCCCGGTGTTTATGCCCCACACGAGCCTCCTCCCTCCCTACTCCATCTCACCCTCTCACCATCTCCTTCTATTCCTCTCTCCCTCATGTGTTTATCCAGCTTCCCCTTAAATCCATCTACACTATTCACCTCAACTACTCCTTGTGGGAGCGAGTTCCACATTCTCACCACTCTCTGGGGAAAGAAGTTTCTCCTGAATTCCCCATTGGATTTATTAGCGACTATTTTGCCAGTCTGAGTAACTACCCTTAACCCCTACTCTCTGTTTTCTGTTTTGCAACCAGCTTGCTCTCCATTCTGCTCCCTGCCCCGACTCCACATGCTCTGACCTTAGTCATGAGTCCACAATGTGGTACCTTATCGAAGGCCTTTTGAAAATCTAAATATATTACATCTACTGCGTTACCCTTGTCTACTCTTTCTGTTACTTCTTCAAGGAATTCATTAAGTTTGGCCAAGCATGACCTTCCCTTCTGAAATCCGTGCTGACTGTTCTTTATTATAGTTTCAGTATCTAGATATTTTTCTACATCTTTGAGTAAAGATTCCATTATCTTTCCAACCACCGACGTTAAGCGAACTGGTCTGTCGTTCCCTGGACTGGTTCTCTCTCCCTTTTTAAATACAGGAATCACATTAACTGTCCGCCAGTTTCGTGTCATCTGCAAACTTTGAAATTATACTCAAGTCCAGGTCATTAATATATGCCAGAAAGAGCAGCGGTCCTAATACTGACCCCTGGGGAACACCACTGTGCACCTCCCTCCAGTCTGAAAAACAACCGTTCACCACTACTCTCTGCTTTCTGTCCCTCAACCAATTTTGTATCCATGCTGCCACTGTCCCTTTAATCCCATGGGCTTTAATTATGTTAACAAGTCTATTATGTGGCACTTTAACAAACGCTTTTTAGATGTCCAGATATACAACATCTACCGCACTGCCCTTATCGACCCTCTCTGTTGCTTTAGTTTCAATTTTGCCTATATCTCTTTATTCATTCATGGTGTTTCATCACTGGCAAGTTTGGTTTTGGATTTTAAAGGAATATATCTCTCCCGAACTCTGTTAAACACCGTTTTCAATATTTCCCACTGCTGCTCGATCTCTTTGTCTGTCAAAACGTTTCCCAATTTAACTTCCCCACTTCTGTTCCCAGTGGCTTAAAATGAGTTGATCTCAATCCAATACTTTGCCCGTAATCTCACTTGTATCTTTCTCAAACGTTATATGAAACCATTTTATGTTATGATCGGGTCAGTGGGACAGGGAACTATACCCCAACATGGGTCATAGAATCATAGAGTCTTACAGTGCAGTAAGAGGCCATTCAGCCCATCGGGCCTGTACCAGCTCTTCGAAAGAGTTGTCCAATTTAATCCCACATCATTTTTTCCCCATAACCCTGCTGATTAGTTCCCTTCGAGTACATGTCCTTTTGAATTGAACTGGCTTCCAAAGTTGTGTGAGAAAATGGCTCCTCATTTTCCCTCTGGTCATTTTGCCAATTATTTTAAATTTTCTCTGGTTACCGACCGAGGAAACAGTTGCTCACCGTTTACTCCATCAAAACCCCCTCGTTATTTGGAACGCCTCTATCAGGTCTCATAGAATCATAGAAGTTTACAACATGGAAACAGGCCCTTCGGCCCAACATGTCCATGTCGCCCAGTTTATACCACTAAGCTAGTCCCAATTGCCTGCACTTGGCCCATATCCCTCTATACCCATGTAACTGTCCAAATACTTTTTAAAAGACAAAATTGTACCCGCCTCTACTACTGCCTCTGGCAGCTCGTTCCAGACACTCACCACCCTTTGAGTGAAAAAATTGCCCCTCTGGACCCTTTTGTATCTCTCCCCTCTCACCTTAAATGTATGCCCCCTCGTTATAGACTCCCCTACCTTTGGGAAAAGATTTTGACTATCTACCTTATCTATGCCCCTCATTATTTTATAGACTTCTATATGATCACCCCTTAACCTCCTACTCTCCAGGGAAAAAAGTCTCAGTCTATCCAACCTCTCCCTATAAGTCAAACCATCAAGTCCCGGTCACATCCTCGTAAATCTTTTCTGCACTCTTTCTAGTTTAATAATATCCTTTCTATAATAGGGTGACCAGAACTGTACACAGTATCCCAAGTGTGGCCTTACTAATGTCTTGTACAACTTCAACAAGACATCCCAACTCCTGTATTCAAAGTTCTGACCAATGAAACCAAGCATGCTGAATGCCTTCTTCACCACCCTATCCACCTGTGACTCCACTTTCAAGGAGCTATGAACCTGTACTCCTAGATCTCTTTGTTCTTTAACTCTCCCCAACGCCCTACCATTAACGGAGTAGGTCCTGGCCCGATTCGATCTACCAAAATGCATCACCTCACATTTATCTAAATTAAACTCCATCTGCCATTCATCGGCCCACTGGCCCAATTGATCAAGATCCCGTTGCAATCCTAGATAACCTTCTTCACTGTCCACAATGCCACAAATCTTGGTGTCATCTGCAAACTTACTAACCATGCCTCCTAAATTCTCAACCAAATCATTAATATGAATAACAAATAACAGTGGACCCAGCACCGATCCCTGAGGCACACCGCTGGGCACAGGCCTCCAGTTTGAAAAACAACCCTCTACAACCACCCTCTGTCTTCTGACGTCAATCCAATTTTGTATCCAATTGGCTACCTCACCTTGGATCCTGTGAGATTTAACCTTATGTAACAACCTACCATACGGTCTCCTCTTAACCTTCTCTGCTCTGAGGAGAACAACCCCAGATTCTCCAGTCTCTCCATGTAACCGAGGTCCCTCATCCCTGGTCCCATTCTGGTAAATCTCCTCCACACCCTCTCCAGGGCCTTGATATCCTTCCTGAAGTGTGGTGCCCAGAATTGGACACAATACTCCAGCTGAGGCCCAACCAGTGATTTGTAAAAGTTAAGCATGACTTCCTTGTTGTTGCATTCAAAGCCAAGTAACCCACAGGCTTTCTCAACCACCTTATCAACTTGGCCTGCCATCTTCAAACATTTGTGAATATGGACCCCCCCCACCAGGCATTTGTGCTTGCATGCCTCCCTCAAAATAGTACCATTTGGATTATATTGCCTCTCCATGTTGTTCCTCCCAAAGTGCATCACTGCCCACTCATCTACATTCAAGATTCCATCTGCCACGTGTCTGCCCATTTCACCAGTCTGTCGATGCCCTCCTTACGTCTGCTACTATCCTCCTCTTTGCCAAGTTTTGGATCATCCACAACCATCGGAATTGTATTCCGTATACCAAAGCCCAGGTCGCTTATATACAGCAAGAAAATCTTCAGCTGCTTCATCAATGACCTTCCCTCCACCATAAGGTCAGAAACGGGGATGTTCGCTGATGACTGCACAGTGTTCAGTTCCATTCGCAACCCCTCAGATAATGAAGCAGTCCGTGCCCGCATGCAGCAAGTCCTGGACAACATCCAGGCTTGGGCTCATAAGTGGCAAGTAACATTCGCACCAGACAAGTGCCAGGCAATGACCATCTCCAACAAGAGAGAGTCTAACCACCTCCCCTTGACATTCAACGGCATTACCATCGCCGAATCTCCCACCATCAACATCCTGGGGGTCACCATTGACCAGAAACTTAACTGGACCAGCCATATAAATACTGTGGCTACAAGAGCAGGTCAGAGGCTGGGTATTCTGCGGCGAGTGACTCACCTCCTGACTCCCCAAAGCCTTTCCACCATCTACAAGGCACAAGTCAGGAGTGTGATAGAATACTCTCCACTTGCCTGGATGAGTGCAGCTCCAACAACACTCAAGAAGCTCGACACCATCCAGGACAAAGCAGCCCGCTTGATTGGCACCCCATCCACCACCCTAAACATTCACTCCCTTCACCACCGGCGCACTGTGGCTGCAGTGTGTACCATCCACAGGATGCACTGCAGCAACTCGCCAAGGCTTCTTCGATAGCACCTCCCAAACCCGTGACCTGTACCATTTAGAAGGACAAGGGCAGCAGGCACATGGGAACAACACCACCTGCACGTTCCCCTCCGAGTCACACACCATCCCGACTTGGAAATATATCGGCCGTTCCTTCATCGTCGCTGGGTCAAAATCCTGGAACTCCCTTCCTAACAGCACTGTGGGAGAACCTTCACCACACGGACTGCAGCGGTTCAAGAAGGCGGCTCACCACCACCTTCTCAAGGGGCAATTAGGGATGGGCAATAAATGCCGGCCTCGCCAGCGACGCCCACATCCCATGAACGAATAAAAAAAAAACTACCAACATTCCTTAATCTCTCACCTTTTAAAAAATATTCTGTTTTTCTATTCTTCCTACCAAAGTGAATAACTTCACATTTCCCCACATTATACTCCACCTGATACCTTCTCGCCCACTCACTAAATCTGTCTATATCCCTTTGCAGACTCTTTGTGTCCTCCTCACAGCTTACTTTCCCACCGAGCTTTGTATCATCAGCAAACTTGGATACAGTACACTCGGTCCCTTCATCTAAGTCATTAATATAGATTGTAAATAGCTGAGGCCCGAGCACTGATCCCTGCGACACCCCACTAGTTACAGCCTGCCAACCTGAGAATGACCCGTTTATCCCTACTCTCTGTTTCCTGTCCGTTAACCAATCCTCTATCCATGTTAATATATTACCCCCAATCCCATGAGCCCTTATCTGGTGTAACAACCTTTTGTGTGGCACCTTATCGAATGCCTTTTGTAAATCCAAATATACTCCATCCACTGGTTCCCCTTTATCTACCCTGCTAGTTACATCCTCAAAAAACGAATAAATTTATCAAACACGATTTCCCTTTCATAAAACCATGTTGACTCTGCCTAATCATATTATGATTTTCTAAGTGCCCTGTTACTACTTCCTTAATAATGGATTCCAGCATTTTCCTGACGACTGATGTCAGGCTAACTGGCCTGTAGTTCCCTGTTTTCCCTCTCCCTCCTTTCTTGAATAGCGGGGTTGCATTGCGTCAGAAAAACATCTGTTCACCACTACTCTCTGCCTCCTATCCCTTAGCCAGTTACGTACCCAAGTTACCACCGTCCCTTTAATTCCATGTGCTGCTTTTTTCTGAATGAGTCTGTAATGTACTTTATCAAATGCCTTTTGAAAGTCCATATATACTACATCTACTACACTACCCTCATCTACCCTCTCTGTTACTTCATCAATCAGGTGATTTGCCTTTAACAAATCCGTGCTGGCCGTCCCTTATTAACCCATGCTTCTCCAGGTGAGAATTAATTTTGGCCTTGACAATGGTCTCGAGACCTTTTCCCATCATTGACGATAGACTGACTGGCCTGTCGTTATCAGACTTACCCCTCTCCCCCTTTTTTGAACAGGGGTGTAACATTTGCAATCCTCCAGTCCTCTGGCACCACTCCCATATCCAAGGAGGATTGAAAGATTGTGGTCAGAGCTTCTGCTATCTCCACCCTTGCTTCCCTCAGCAACCAAGGATGCCTCCCACCTGGAGCTTGTTAACTTTGAGTGATGCCAACCTATTTAGCATCTCCTTTCCATCTATTTATATCCTATCCAATATCTCTACTCCCTCCTCCTCTACTGCAACATTAACTTCATCCTCTGCTTTTGTGAAGACAGATGCAAAGTCCTCATTCTGCACCTCAGTCGTGCCCTCTGCCTCCAAAAGATCTCCTTCTTTGTCCTTAATCAGCCCCAACATTCCTTTAACCCTCCTTTTACTTTTTATATGTTTATAAAAGATTTTTGGGCTCCCTTTTATGTTACCCACTAATCTTTTCTCATATTCTCTCTTTGCTCTTCTCACATCCCTTTTCAATTGCCCCCCTGCGCTCTCTGTATTCTGTACCTGACATTATTCATAAACCTCCCTTTTCTGTTTTATTTTAACCTCTAATTCCTTTGTCATCCAGGGGGCTCTTGCTTTGGTCGCCCTGTCTTTCCTCCTGATGGGAACATGCTTGGTTTGTACTTGAACTATCTCTGCCTTGACGTCCTGCCATTGCTCATTTTCTTGGCCAGTCTTTGTTTCCAGTCCATCTGTGCTCGATCCCTTCTCAAATCACCGAAATTGCCTCTCTTCCAGTTGGGAATTTTCACCTTCGATTTTTCTTTGTCCCTTTCCGTAAATACATTAAACCTAATTATATTATGATCACTATTACCCAGATGTTCTCCCAATGAAACACACAAGTTGGTTTCTGTAGGTTGAGTTTTCACCAGCTTAGTTTCGATCGACTAAGTGAGTGTAATTTGTCTTAACAATTTACATCTTTTTGCATTAATATATTGGGAAGTTCAGGGAAATATAAATCTCCATCGTGTGGGGCTGGAATCACGTAGGCCAGATTGGGGAGAGCCATTAGATTCCCTTCCAAGAAGGACATTACTGAACTAATGGAGTGCAGGAATAGAGAGATCTGGAGGTATATGTGCACAAATCATTGAAGGTGGCAGGGCAGGTTGAGAAAGCGGTTAAAAAAGCAAACGGGATCTTGGGCTTTATAAATAGAGGCACCCCACTCATCTCCACTCCACTCTCCTCCCCATCCCTCTCCTCTCCAATCCTCTCCACGTCTCTGCTCTCCTCCCCTCATCCCTCTCCAATCCTTACCACGTCTCTGCTCTCCTCCCCTCATCCCTCTCCTCTTCACCCCTCTCCACTCCAATCCTCTCCTCATCACCCCTCTCCACTTCTCTGCTCTCCTCTCCAATCCTCTCCTCCTCACCCTCTCCACTTCTTTGCTCTCCTCCCCTCATCCCTCTCCTCTCCAATCCTCACCTCTCTCCTCCCCTCTTCACTGCTCTCCTCCCCTCATCCCTCTCCTCTCCACTCCAATCCTCTACTCATCCCTCTCCACTTCTCTGCTCTCCTCCCTACCCCTCCCCACTTCTCTGCTCTCCTCCCCTCCATATCCCTCTCCTCTCCAACGCTCTCCTCCTCATCCCTCTCCTCTCCACTCCAATCTTCTACTCATCCCTCTCCACTTCTCTGCTCTCCTCCCTACCCCTCCCCACTTCTCTGCTCTCCTCTCCAATGCTCTCCTCCTCATCCCTCTCCACTCCAATCCTCTACTCATCCCTCTCCACTTCTCTGCTCTCCTCCCCTTCATATCCCTCTCCTCTCCAATGCTCTCCTCCTCATCCCTCTCCTCTCCACTCCAATCCTCTACTCATCCCTCTCCACTTCTCTGCTCTCCTCCCCACCCCTCTGCTCTCCTCCCCTCCATATCCCTCTCCTCTCCAATGCTCTCCTCCTCATCCCTCTCCTCTCCACTCCAATCCTCTACTCATCCCTCTCCACTTCTCTGCTCTCCTCCCTACCCCTCCCCACTTCTCTGCTCTCCTCCCCTTCATACCCCTCCCCACTTCTCTGCTCTCCTCCTCATCCCTCTCCTCTCCACACCAATCCTTTGTTCCCAAGCCTGATGTCCAATGCATCCTGTTTTATCCCCTTCCTTACAGTTAACTGGGTGATGATTGCGATCCTGTCTCGGGGAAGCTGCTCTCTCTCCAAACGCGTCAATCGCTGCCTGGTGGCCATGGCACCGACCGACCTACCGGTCATTATCCGCGACGTGATACTGAGGCAGATTCCCATTCATTGCAGGAGACGGTTTCTTGACGTGCTTTCGTCACACGGGTGCAAGGTCCATGCCGCCCTGCTTTACAGACTGTCGGCCGTCGGTGGATTCTGTGGCCATTTGCTGCCAGAAGCGGAAAGCTAAATATTGCCAGCGAGAAAAAGGGTGGCTGTGGTTCTGGGAACAGTGACTGTGCTGAGCTGTTTCAAGAGAAGGTCCTGGGCCTTTATATTTGAGGGTAAATATTATCTTGACAACGACCCCTGGGTTTTGTGTTGCTTCAATGGATTTTACTAAATTAGTTGTGTGGACAGTAATTGAAATCCTTCATTATATCCTCACCCCGTGTGTCCCATTTGTTCCGATTCCGTTCCTCGATGCTTTCACCGTCAGACACGTTAGTGGCCAACAGAGCCCGCAGGAGACTCTGGGGCCACAGCAGTAGGGAGAGTCCCAGAGACAGAGAGGAGTGCCAGAGACCCGGAGACGGGGAAGAGTCCCAGAGACGGAGAGGAGTTCCAGAGACCCGGAGACGGAGAGGAGTGTCAGAGACCCGGAGACGGAGAGGAGTGCCAGAGACCCAGAGACGGAGAGGAGTGCCAGAGACCCAGAGACGGAGAGGAGTTCCAGAGACCCGGAGACGGAGAGGAGTGTCAGAGACCCGGAGACGGAGAGGAGTGCCAGAGACCCGGAGACGGAGAGGAGTGCCAGAGACCCGGAGACGGAGAGGAGTGCCAGAGACCCGGAGACGGAGAGGAGTGCCAGAGACCCGGAGACGGAGAGGAGTGCCAGAGACCCGGAGACGGAGAGGAGTGCCAGAGACCCGGAGACGGAGAGGAGTCCCAGAGACCCAGAGACAGAGAGGAGTTCCAGAGACCCAGAGACGGAGAGGAGTGCCAGAGACCCGGAGACGAGTGCCAGAGACCCGGAGACGGAGAGGAGTGCCAGAGACCCAGAGACGGAGAGGAGTGCCAGAGACCCAGAGACGGAGAGGAGTCCCAGAGACCCGGAGACGGAGAGGAGTTCCAGAGACCCAGAGACGGAGAGGAGTTCCAGAGACGGAGAAGAGTCCCAGAGACCCAGAGACAGAGAGGAGTGCCAGAGACCCAGAGACGGAGAGGAGTTCCAGAGACGGAGAAGAGTCCCAGAGACCCAGAGACAGAGAGGAGTTCCAGAGACCCAGAGACGGAGAGGAGTCCCAGAGACCCAGAGACGGAGAGGAGTGCCAGAGACCCAGAGACGGAGAGGAGTGCCAGAGACCCAGAGACGGAGAGGAGTGCCAGAGACCCGGAGACGGAGAAGAGGCGGAGGAGAGGCCCAGAGATCCAGAGGCGGAGAAGAGTCCCAGAGACGGAGAAGAGGCCCAGAGACGGAGAAGAGGCCCAGAGACGGAGAAGAGGCCCAGAGACGGAGAAGAGTCCCAGAGACGGAGAAGAGTCCCAGAGACGGAGAAGAGGCCCAGAGACGGAGAAGAGGCCCAGAGACGGAGAAGAGGCCCAGAGACGGAGAAGAGGCCCAGAGACGGAGAAGAGGCCCAGAGACGGAGAAGAGGCCCAGAGACGGAGAAGAGGCCCAGAGACGGAGAAGAGGCCCAGAGACGGAGAAGAGGCCCAGAGACGGAGAAGAGGCCCAGAGACGGAGTAGAGGCGGAGGACAGGCCCAGAGATCCAGAGGCGGAGACGAGTCCCAGAGTCGGAGAAGAGGCCCAGAGACGGAGAAGAGTCCCAGAGATGGAGAAGAGTCCCAGAGACGGAGAAGAGTCTCAGAGACCCAGAGCCGAAGGAAAGCCATCAACGTACCGTTTGTTAACTCGGAATTTGATGGTGTTATGGGCGGTGTATACGGTGTTGTTTATGTGGTTCAGAATGCGGTACATGGGCTATGGGTCCGTATCTCCAGTGGGATTCATGTTCCAGCTCCTGAGTTGCTGCACCAACAGGTGTGTTTATGCCGTGGCCCAGACTGAATTGAGAGAGCAGTTGAAGAATGGGCTGAGATATCCCTTCACAGGAATCGGTAAATCCATTAAACAATACGCAACGCTGAAGAACGTTCTGCATCAGGACTCAGTCCACTTCTCATTCTGTCCGGCCCCGGCTCCTCCAACGGGTCAGTGGTACAGGCGCAGGCTGGGATTAACCCCGCCCCAAACCCCGGGGTGGGCCGGAACCGCTGAATCGAGCGGCGGGCGGCGGCTGCGTCCTGGGAACGCCTTGCGTGGCCGCCGACCGCTCGCTCAACGCTCGTGGGCCCCCAACTCCCGCCCAATTGCCGAGGCTCAGGACCGCCCGTCTCTCCACCAGCCCCACCTCCTCCGGGGTCCTCCCCACGAGGGGTGGGAGACGGACAGTGACGCAGCGCGCCCGTCCCAGATTCCGGGTCAGTGTGAGCAATTGGAGATAGTAACGGTGCCCCGGTGACCCTCCTCCTGCGTTCCCAAACCGTCCTGTGATTAGTAACAGGCTTACACACACACACACACCCTGTGAATATTCACAGATTTACACACACACACACACACACACACACACACCCCCTGTGAATATTAACAGATTTACACACCAGATCGAGGAATGGGAGATAAACCAGAGCTGATAACAGAAGTAAGCGTTGGGGAACCCCTAGGCAATAGCGATCATAACATAATAAGGTTTAAAATAATGATCGAGAAAGACGTAAGACAAAGACCAAAGTAATAGGTTGGAAAAAAAGGTAATTTTAAGGGGATGAGAACGGAACTGGAAGAAAAACATTTGACAGAGAAAGACGGGCAGTGGGAAATATTTAACACGATGATCAAAGTTCAGGGGAAATATAGTCCTCGAAAAAGACATGATCAAACCAGCCGATAATGGATGAATAAAGAGATAAGGGTAAAACTGAAAGTATAGAGAAGGCACATTCGAGGTACAAAGACAATCAAGGAGAGGATGACAAAAGGGAATATAAAGAGATGAGGAAAAGAAGGCATTAAAACAATTAGGAAAGCAAAGAGGATCTCGGAGATTAAATTATCAGGGAATATAGACAGAAATTGTATTCTACACACACATAAATAACAAAAGAGTAATCAGGATAGGGATCGGGCCACTAAGGGAGACACATGATAAACTCACAGGTAATGGCAGCGAAACAGCAGAAATATTGAGTAGTTACTTTATCTCAGTATTTACCAGGGAGACTAACAAGGTGGGCAGGACATTAGAAGCAGAGATTGAAAAGATATTAAAACATTTAAGGTGGAAAGTGCAGAGATAATTGATAAACCAATCAAACTTATGGAGGATAAGACCTCTGGTCCAGATGGATTGCATCCGGGAATATTAAAAGAATCATAGAATCATAGAAGTTACAACATGGAAACAGGCCCTTCGGCCCAACATGTCCATGTCGCCCAGTTTATACCACTAAGCTAGTCCCAATTGCCTGCACTTGGCCCATATCCCTCGATACCCATCTTACCCATGTAACTGTCCAAATGCTTTTTAAAAGACAAAATTGTACCCGCCTCTACTACTGCCTCTGGCAGCTCGTTCCAGACACTCACCACCCTTTGAGTGAAAAAATTGCCCCTCTGGATCCTTTTGTATCTCTCCCCCTCTCACCTTAAATCTGTGCCCCCTCGTTATAGACTCCCCTACCTTTGGGAAAAGATTTTGACTATCGACCTTATCTATGCCCCTCATTATTTTATAGACTTCTATAAGATCACCCCTTAACCTCCTACTCTCCAGGGAATAAAGTCCCAGTCTGTCTAACCTCTCCCTGTAAGTCAAACCATCAAGTCCCGGTAGCATCCTAGTAAATCTTTTCTGCACTCTTTCTAGTTTAATAATATCCTTTCTATAATAGGGTGACCAGAACTGTACACAGTACTCCAAGTGTGGCCTCACCAATGCCCTGTACAACTTCAACAAGACATCCCAACTCCTGCATTCAATGTTCTGACCAATGAAACCAAGCATGCTGAATGCCTTCTTCACCACCCTATCCACCTGTGACTCCACTTTCAAGGAGCTATGAATCTGTACTCCTAGATCTCTTTGTTCTATAACTCTCCCCAACGCCCTACCATTAACGGAGTAGGTCCTGGCCCGATTCGATCTACCAAAATGCATCACCTCACATTTATCTAAATTAAACTCCATCTGCCATTCATCAGCTCACTGGCCCAATTTATCAAGATCCCGTTGCAATCCTAGATAACCTTCTTCACTGTCCACAATGCCACCAATCTTGGTGTCATCTGCAAATTTACTAACCATGCTTCCTAAATTCTCATCCAAATCATTAATATAAATAACAAATAACAGCGGACCCAGCACCGATCCCTGAGGCACACCGCTGGACACAGGCATCCAGTTTGAAAAACAACCCTCGACAACCACCCTCTGTCTTCTGTCGTCAAGCCAATTTTGTATCCAATTGGCTACCTCACCTTGGATCCCATGAGATTTAACCTTATGTAACAACCTACCATGCGGTACCTTGTCAAATGCTTTGCTGAAGTCCATGTAGACCACGTCTACTGCACAGCCCTCATCTATCTTCTTGGTTACCCCTTCAAAAAACTCAATCAAATTCGTGAGACATGATTTTCCTCTCACAAAACCATGCTGACTGTTCCTAATTAGTCCCTGCCTCTCCAAATGCCTGTAGATTCGGTCCCTCAGAATACCCTCTAACAACTTACCCACTACAGATGTCAGGCTCACTGGTCTGTAGTTCCCAGGCTTTTCCCTGCCGCCCTTCTTAAACAAAGGCACAACATTTGCTACCCTCCAATCTTCAGGCACCTCACCTGTAGCGGTGGATGATTCAAATATCTCTGCTAGGGGACCCGCAATTTCCTCCCTAACCTCCCATAACGTCCTGGGATACATTTCATCAGGTCCCGGAGATTTATCTACCTTGATGCGCGTTAAGACTTCCAGCACCTCCCTCTCTGTAATATGTACACTCCTCAAGACATCACTATTTATTTCCCCAAGTTCCCTAACATCCATGCCTTTCTCAACCGTAAATACCGATGTGAAATATTCATTCAGGATCTCACCCATCTCTTGTGGTTCCGCACATAGATGACCTTGTTGATCCTTAAGAGGCCCTACTCTCTCCCTAGTTACCCTTTTGCCCTTTATGTATTTGTAGAAGTTGGGGAGGAGAGAGCAGAGGGACGATTACATCGATATAAAAATTCATTCGAAAGGGGAATAGTGCCAGAGGACTGGCGGACAGTTAATGTGATTCCTGTATTTAAAAAGGGAGAGAGAACCAGTCCAGGGAACGACAGACCAGTTCGCTTAACGTCGGTGGTTGGGAAGACAATGGAATCTTTACTCAAAGATGTAGAAAAACATCTGGAAACTGAAACTATAATAAAGAACAGTCAGCACGGATTTCAGAAGGGAAGGTCATGCTTGGCCAAACTTGCTGAATCCTTTGAAGGAACAGAAAGAGTAGACAAGGGTAACGTAGTAGATGTAATATATTTAGATTATCAAAAGGCCTTCGATAAGGTACCACATTGTAGACTCATGACTAAGGTCAGAGCATGTGGAGTCGGGGCAGGGAGCAGAATGGAGAGCAAGCTGGCTGCAAAACAGAAAACAGAGAGTAGGGGCTAAGGGTAGTTACTGAGACCGAAAAAGATGGGAAATGGTGTTCCACAGGGATCGGTACTGGGACCACTGTTGTTCACAATTTACATCAACGATTTGGACTCGGGAATCAGAAGCACAATTTCACAATTTGCCGACGATAACAAATTGGGGGGTGTCGTTAATACACAGGAAGAATGGGTCAAAATACAAGAGGATATTAATAAACGTACAGAATGGGCGTGGAATTGGGAAATGAATTTCAATGTAGATGAGTGTGAGGTGGTGCATTTTGGTGGGAAGAATAAGGAGGCCACACACTGATTGGATAATAAGAGTCTAAATGGGGGAGAGGAGCAGAGGGATCTGGGGGTACAGATACACAAATCACCAAAAGTAGAGACGCAGGTTAATAAGGACATAAAAAAAGGGCAAATCAAACACTGGGGTTCATTTCTAGAGGGATAGAATTGTTTCTGTGTTGTCGACTTGATATAACACTCCATGCCCCCTGTTGGGGTACAGCTCCCGTTACTCTAATATGCCATGTTGGGGGGACCCCACTGGTGCACGTTGATGGGGTGAGGGGAGAGGGGAGAGGGGAGAGAAAGACTTGCCTCTTGTGCTAGCAATGGTTTATTGGGAGACACAAATGCAGGGCACCAGAGTCCCAGTGGGGAAGTCCACACATGTCCGGTGTCCGGGCCCCCCTCCGAAGTCTGTGGTCAAGTGGGAGAAGGTGAAGACGTCCATTCCGTGGCAGACGAACGAGGGTCGGCACTCTGGGGTTTCCTGGCTGTTTTCCAAGGAGCGTGGTCTTCCTCCCCCCACTCCCAACCCGATCGACCTTCTTGCGCCAAGCTCACCCCGAGGCCGGATCCAGCCGCCCTGGTCCGATCTTAATCGCTGTCGCTTCCGGAATA
>NW_027139933.1:2500-76762 GCF_035084215.1 Heptranchias perlo | reverse complement strand
TGTGGGAGGGTGGGTGAGTGAGTCGGTGGGAGGGTGGTGAGTGAGTCCGGAGGGTGGGTGGGTGAGTGAGTCCGGAGGGTGGGTGGGTGAGTGAGTCTGGAGGGTGGGTGGGTGAGTGAGTCCGGAGGGTGGGTGAGTGAGTCCGGAGGGTGGGTGAGTGAGTCCGGTGGGAGGGTGGGGTGAGTGAGTCCGGAGGGTGGGTGAGTGAGTCCGGAGGGTGGGTGAGTGAGTCCGGAGGGGTGGGTGAGTGAGTCCGGAGGGTGGGTGAGTGAGTCCGGAGGTGGTGGTGAGTGAGTCCGGTGGGAGGGTGGGTGAGTGAGTCCGGAGGGTGGGTGAGTGAGTCCGGAGGGTGGGTGGGGTGAGTGAGTCCGGAGGGTGGGTGGGTGAGTGAGTCCGGAGGGTGGGTGGTGAGTGAGTCCGGAGGGTGGGTGGGTGAGTGAGTCCGGAGGGTGGTGGGTGAGTGTGTCCGGAGGGTGGGTGGTGAGTGAGTCCGGAGGGTGGGTGGTGA
Source organism: Heptranchias perlo (assembly GCF_035084215.1). Lineage (NCBI taxonomy): Eukaryota > Metazoa > Chordata > Chondrichthyes > Hexanchiformes > Hexanchidae > Heptranchias > Heptranchias perlo. The sequence continues at coordinate 76,254 of NW_027139933.1, read as the reverse complement.
GTGAGTCCGGAGGGTGGGTGGGTGAGTGAGTCCGGAGGGTGGGTGAGTGAGTCCGGAGGGTGGGTGAGTGAGTCCGGTGGGAGGGTGGTGAGTGAGTCCGGAGGGTGGGTGAGTGAGGCCGGAGGGTGGGTGAGTGAGTCCGGAGGAGGGTGGGTGAGTGAGTCCGGAGGTGGGTGGTGAGTGATTGAGTCCGGTGGTGTGAGTGAGTGAGTCCGGTGGAGTGACGTGAGTGAGTCCGGTGGGTGAGTGAGTGAGTCCGGTGGAGGGTGGTGAGTGAGTCCGGTGTGTGAGTGAGTGAGTCCGGTGGGGTGAGTGAGTGAGTCCGGTGGGTGAGTGAGTGAGTCCGGTGGGTGAGTGAGTGAGTCCGGAGGGTGGGTGAGTGAGTCCGGTGGGAGGGTGGGTGAGTGAGTCCGGAGGGTGGGTGAGTGAGTCCGGTGGAGGGTGGGTGAGTGAGTCCGGTGGGAGGGTGGGTGAGTGAGTCGGTGGGAGGGTGGGTGAGTGAGTCCGGTGGAGGGTGGGTGAGTGAGTCCGGTGGAGGGTGGGTGAGTGAGTCCGGTGGGAGGGTGGGTGAGTGAGTCCGGAGGGTGGGTGAGTGAGTCCGGAGGGTGGGTGAGTGAGTCCGGAGGGTGGGTGAGTGAGTCCGGTGGGTGGGTGAGTGAGTCCGGTGGGAGGGTGGGTGAGTGAGTCCGGTGGGAGGGTGGGTGAGTGAGTCCGGTGGGAGGGTGGGTGAGTGAGTCCGGAGGGTGGGTGAGTGAGTCCGGAGGGTGGGTGAGTGAGTCCGGAGGGGAGGGTGGGTGAGTGAGTCCGGGAGGGTGGGTGAGTGAGTCCGGTGAGTGAGTGAGTGAGTCCGGTGGGAGGGTGGGTGAGTGAGTCCGGTGGGTGAGTGAGTGAGTCCGGTGGGTGGGTGAGTGAGTCCGGTGGGTGAGTGAGTGAGTCCGGTGGGTGAGTGAGTGAGTCCGGTGGGTGAGTGAGTGAGTCCGGTGGGTGAGTGAGTGAGTCCGGTGGGTGAGTGAGTGAGTCCGGTGGGAGGGTGGGTGAGTGAGTCCGGTGGGTGAGGTGAGTGAGTCCGGTGGGAGGGTGGGTGAGTGAGTCCGGTGGGTGAGTGAGTGAGTCCGGTGGGAGGGTGGGTGAGTGAGTCCGGTGGGTGAGTGAGTGAGTCCGGTGAGTGATGTGAGTGAGTCCGGTGGGAGGGTGGGTGAGTGAGTCCGGTGGGTGAGTGAGTGAGTCCGGTGGGAGGGTGGGTGAGTGAGTCCGGTGGGTGAGTGAGTGAGTCCGGTGGGTGACGTGAGTGAGTCCGGTGGGAGGGTGGGTGAGTGAGTCCGGTGGGAGGGTGGGTGAGTGAGTCCGGTGGGAGGGTGGGTGAGTGAGTCCGGTGGGTGAGTGAGTGAGTCCGGTGGGTGAGTGAGTCCGGTGGAGGGTGGGTGAGTGAGTCCGGTGGGAGGGTGGGTGAGTGAGTCCGGTGGGAGGGTGGTGTGAGTGAGTCCGGTGAGTGAGTGAGTGAGTCCGGTGGGAGGGTGGGTGAGTGAGTCCGGTGGGTGAGTGAGTGAGTCCGGTGGGAGGGTGGGTGAGTGAGTCCGGTGGGTGAGTGAGTGAGTCCGGTGGGTGAGTGAGTCCGGTGGGAGGGTGGGTGAGTGAGTCCGGTGGGAGGGTGGGTGAGTGAGTCCGGTGGGAGGGTGGGTGAGTGAGTCCGGTGGGAGGGTGGGTGAGTGAGTCCGGTGGGAGGGTGGGTGAGTGAGTCCGGGGAGGGTGGGTGAGGTGAGTCCGGTGGGAGGGTGGAGGGTGGTGAGTCCGGAGGGTGGGTGAGTGAGTCCGGAGGGTGGGTGAGTGAGTCCGGAGGGAGGGTGGGTGAGTGAGTCCGGAGGGAGGGTGGGGTGAGTGAGTCCGGAGGGAGGGTGGGTGAGTGAGTCCGGGGAGGGTGGGTGAGTGAGTCCGGAGGGTGGGTGGGTGAGTGAGTACGGAGGGTGGGTGGGTGAGTGAGTCCGGAGGGTGGGTGGGTGAGTGAGTCCGGAGGGTGGGTGGGTGAGTGAGTCCGGAGGGTGGGTGGGTGAGTGAGTCCGGAGGGGTGGTGTGAGTGAGTCCGGAGGGTGGGTGAGTGAGTCCGGAGGGTGGGTGAGTGAGTCCGGAGGGTGGGTGAGTGAGTCCGGTGGGAGGGTGGGTGAGTGAGTCCGGAGGGTGGGTGAGTGAGTCCGGAGGGTGGGTGAGTGAGTCCGGTGGGAGGGTGAGTGAGTCCGGAGGGTGGGGTGAGTGAGTCCGGAGGGTGGGTGGGTGAGTGAGTCCGGTGGGAGGGTGGGTGAGTGAGTCCGGTGGGTGAGTGAGTGAGTCCGGTGGGTGAGTGAGTGAGTCCGGTGGGTGAGTGAGTGAGTCCGGTGGGTGAGTGAGTGAGTCCGGTGGGTGAGTGAGTGAGTCCGGTGGGTGAGTGAGTGAGTCCGGTGGGTGAGGTGAGTGAGTCCGGTGATGAGTGAGTGAGTCCGGTGGGAGGGTGGGTGAGTGAGTCCGGTGGGGTGAGTGAGTGAGTCCGGTGGGAGGGTGGGTGAGTGAGTCCGGTGGGTGAGTGAGTGAGTCCGGTGGAGGGTGGGTGAGTCCGGTGGGTGAGTGAGTGAGTCCGGTGGGTGAGTGAGTCCGGTGGGAGGGTGGGTGAGTGAGTCCGGAGGGTGGGTGAGTGAGTCCGGAGGGTGGGTGAGTGAGTCCGGAGGGTGGGTGGGTGAGTGAGTCCGGAGGGTGGGTGGGTGAGTGAGTCCGGAGGGTGGGTGGGTGAGTGAGTCCGGAGGGTGGGTGGGTGAGTGAGTCCGGAGGGGTGGGTGGGTGAGTGAGTCCGGAGGGTGGGTGGGTGAGTGAGTCCGGAGGGTGGGTGGGTGAGTGAGTCCGGAGGGTGGGTGGGTGAGTGAGTCCGGAGGGTGGGTGAGTGAGTCCGGAGGGTGGGTGAGTGAGTCCGGTGGGAGGGTGGGTGAGTGAGTCCGGAGGGGGTGGGTGAGTGAGTCCGGAGGGTGGGTGAGTGAGTCCGGAGGGTGGGTGAGTGAGTCCGGAGGGAGGGTGGGTGAGTGAGTCCGGAGGGTGGGTGAGTGAGTCCGGAGGGTGGGTGAGTGAGTGAGTCCGGAGGGTGGGTGGGTGAGTGAGTCCGGAGGGTGGGTGGGTGAGTGAGTCCGGAGGGTGGGTGAGTGAGTCCGGAGGGTGGGTGAGTGAGTCCGGAGGGTGGGTGAGTGAGTCCGGTGGGAGGGTGGGTGAGTGAGTCCGGAGGGTGGGTGGGTGAGTGAGTCCGGAGGGTGCGTGGGTGAGTGAGTCCGGAGGGTGGGTGGGTGAGTGAGTCCGGAGGGTGGGTGAGTGAGTCCGGTGGGTGAGGTGAGTGAGTCCGGTGAGTGGGTGAGTGAGTCCGGTGGGTGAGTGAGTGAGTCCGGTGAGTGAGTGAGTGAGTCCGGTGGGAGGGTGGGTGAGTGAGTCCGGTGGGAGGGTGGGTGAGTGAGTCCGGTGGGTGAGTGAGTGAGTCCGGTGGGAGGGTGGGTGAGTGAGTCCGGTGGGTGAGTGAGTGAGTGAGTCCGGTGGGTGAGTGAGTGAGTCCGGTGGGAGGGTGGGTGAGTGAGTCCGGAGGGTGGGTGAGTGAGTCCGGTGGGAGGGTGGGTGAGTGAGTCCGGAGGGTGGGTGAGTGAGTCCGGAGGGTGGGTGAGTGAGTCCGGAGGGTGGGTGAGTGAGTCCGGAGGGTGGGTGAGTGAGTCCGGAGGGTGGGTGAGTGAGTCCGGAGGGTGGGTGAGTGAGTCCGGAGGGTGGGTGAGTGAGTCCGGTGGGAGGGTGGGTGAGTGAGTCCGGGTGGGAGGGTGGGTGGAGTGAGTCCGGAGGGTGGGTGGTGTGAGTGAGTCCGGAGGGTGGGTGGGTGAGTGAGTCCGGAGGGTGGGTGGGTGAGTGAGTCCGGAGGGTGGGTGAGTGAGTCCGGAGGGTGGGTGAGTGAGTCCGGTGGGAGGGTGGGTGAGTGAGTCCGGAGGGTGGGTGAGTGAGTCCGGAGGGTGGGTGAGTGAGTCCGGAGGGTGGGTGAGTGAGTCCGGAGGGTGGGTGAGTGAGTCCGGAGGGTGGGTGAGTGAGTCGGTGGGAGGGTGGGTGAGTGAGTCCGGAGGGTGGGTGAGTGAGTCCGGAGGGTGGGTGGGTGAGTGAGTCCGGAGGGGTGGGTGGGTGAGTGAGTCCGGAGGGTGGGTGGGTGAGTGAGTCCGGAGGGTGGGTGGGTGAGTGAGTCCGGAGGGTGGGTGGGTGAGTGAGTCCGGAGGGTGGGTGGGTGAGTGAGTCCGGAGGGTGGGTGGGTGAGTGAGTCCGGAGGGTGGGTGGTGAGTGAGTCCGGAGGTGGGTGGGTGAGTGAGTCCGGAGGGTGGGTGGGTGAGTGAGTCCGGAGGGTGGGTGAGTGAGTCCGGAGGGTGGGTGAGTGAGTCCGGTGGGAGGGTGGGTGAGTGAGTCCGGAGGGTGGGTGAGTGAGGCCGGAGGGTGGGTGAGTGAGTCCGGAGGGAGGGTGGGTGAGTGAGTCCGGAGGGTGGGTGAGTGAGTCCGGTGGGTGAGTGAGTGAGTCCGGTGGGTGAGTGAGTGAGTCCGGTGAGTGAGTGAGTGAGTCCGGTGGGTGAGTGAGTGAGTCCGGTGGGAGGGTGGGTGAGTGAGTCCGGTGGGTGAGTGAGTGAGTCCGGTGGGTGAGTGAGTGAGTCCGGTGGGTGAGTGAGTGAGTCCGGTGGGTGAGTGAGTGAGTCCGGAGGGTGGGTGAGTGAGTCCGGTGGGAGGGTGGGTGAGTGAGTCCGGAGGGTGGGTGAGTGAGTCCGGTGGGAGGGTGGGTGAGTGAGTCCGGTGGGAGGGTGGGTGAGTGAGTCCGGTGGGAGGGTGGGTGAGTGAGTCCGGTGGGAGGGTGGGTGAGTGAGTCCGGTGGGAGGGTGGGTGAGTGAGTCCGGTGGGAGGGTGGGTGAGTGAGTCCGGAGGGTGGGTGAGTGAGTCCGGAGGGTGGGTGAGTGAGTCCGGAGGGTGGGTGAGTGAGTCCGGTGGGTGGGTGAGTGAGTCCGGTGGGAGGGTGGGTGAGTGAGTCCGGTGGGAGGGTGGGTGAGTGAGTCCGGTGGGAGGGTGGGTGAGTGAGTCCGGAGGGTGGGTGAGTGAGTCCGGAGGGTGGGTGAGTGAGTCCGGAGGGAGGGTGGGTGAGTGAGTCCGGAGGGTGGGTGAGTGAGTCCGGTGAGTGAGTGAGTGAGTCCGGTGGGAGGGTGGGTGAGTGAGTCCGGTGGGTGAGTGAGTGAGTCCGGTGGGTGAGTGAGTGAGTCCGGTGGGTGAGTGAGTGAGTCCGGTGGGTGAGTGAGTGAGTCCGGTGGGTGAGTGAGTGAGTCCGGTGGGTGAGTGAGTGAGTCCGGTGGGTGAGTGAGTGAGTCCGGTGGGAGGGTGGGTGAGTGAGTCCGGTGGGTGAGTGAGTGAGTCCGGTGGGAGGGTGGGTGAGTGAGTCCGGAGGGTGGGTGAGTGAGTCCGGTGGGAGGGTGGGTGAGTGAGTCCGGAGGGTGGGTGAGTGAGTCCGGTGGGAGGGTGGGTGAGTGAGTCCGGTGGGTGAGTGAGTGAGTCCGGTGGGAGGGTGGGTGAGTGAGTCCGGTGGGTGAGTGAGTGAGTCCGGTGGGTGAGTGAGTGAGTCCGGTGGGTGAGTGAGTGAGTCCGGTGGGAGGGTGGGTGAGTGAGTCCGGTGGGTGAGTGAGTGAGTCCGGTGGGAGGGTGGGTGAGTGAGTCCGGAGGGTGGGTGAGTGAGTCCGGTGGGAGGGTGGGTGAGTGAGTCCGGAGGGTGGGTGAGTGAGTCCGGTGGGAGGGTGGTTGAGTGAGTCCGGAGGGTGGGTGAGTGAGTCCGGTGGGAGGGTGGGTGAGTGAGTCCGGTGGGAGGGTGGGTGAGTGAGTCCGGTGGGAGGGTGGGTGAGTGAGTCCGGAGGGTGGGTGAGTGAGTCCGGAGGGTGGGTGAGTGAGTCCGGTGGGAGGGTGCGTGAGTGAGTCCGGAGGGTGGGTGGGTGAGTGAGTCCGGAGGGTGGGTGGGTGAGTGAGTCCGGAGGGTGGGTGGGTGAGTGAGTCCGGAGGGTGGGTGGGTGAGTGAGTCCGGAGGGTGGGTGGGTGAGTGAGTCCGGAGGGTGGGTGGGTGAGTGAGTCCGGAGGGTGGGTGGGTGAGTGAGTCCGGAGGGTGGGTGGGTGAGTGAGTCCGGAGGGTGGGTGGGTGAGTGAGTCCGGAGGGTGGGTGGGTGAGTGAATCCGGAGGGTGGGTGGGTGAGTGAGTCCGGAGGGTGGGTGGGTGAGTGAGTCCGGAGGGTGGGTGGGTGAGTGAGTCCGGAGGGTGGGTGGGTGAGTGAGTCCGGAGGGTGGGTGGGTGAGTGAGTCCGGGGGGTGGGTGGGTGAGTGAGTCCGGAGGGTGGGTGAGTGAGTGAGTCCGGTGAGTGAGTCCGGTGGGAGGGTGGGTGAGTGAGTCCGGTGGGAGGGTGGGTGAGTGAGTCCGGTGGGAGGGTGGGTGAGTGAGTCCGGAGGGTGGGTGAGTGAGTCCGGAGGGTGGGTGAGTGAGTCCGGAGGGAGGGTGGGTGAGTGAGTCCGGAGGGTGGGTGAGTGAGTCCGGTGAGTGAGTCCGGTGGGAGGGTGGGTGAGTGAGTCCGGAGGGTGGGTGGGTGAGTGAGTCCGGAGGGTGGGTGGGTGAGTGAGTCCGGAGGGTGGGTGGGTGAGTGAGTCCGGAGGGTGGGTGGGTGAGTGAGTCCGGAGGGTGGGTGGGTGAGTGAGTCCGGAGGGTGGGTGGGTGAGTGAGTCCGGAGGTTGGGTGGGTGAGTGAGTCCGGAGGGTGGGTGGGTGAGTGAGTCCGGAGGGTGGGTGGGTGAGTGAGTCCGGAGGGTGGGTGAGTGAGTCCGGTGGGAGGGTGGGTGAGTGAGTCCGGAGGGTGGGTGAGTGAGTCCGGAGGGTGGGTGAGTGAGTCCGGAGGGTGGGTGAGTGAGTGAGTCAGGTGGGAGGGTGGGTGAGTGAGTCCGGTGGGAGGGTGGGTGAGTGAGTCCGGTGGGAGGGTGGGTGAGTGAGTCCGGAGGGTGGGTGAGTGAGTCCGGAGGGAGGGTGGGTGAGTGAGTCCGGAGGGAGGGTGGGTGAGTGAGTCCGGAGGGAGGGTGGGTGAGTGAGTCCGGAGGGTGGGTGGGTGAGTGAGTCCGGAGGGTGGGTGGGTGAGTGAGTCCGGAGGGTGGGTGGGTGAGTGAGTCCGGAGGGTGGGTGGGTGAGTGAGTCCGGAGGGTGGGTGGGTGAGTGAGTCCGGAGGGTGGGTGGGTGAGTGAGTCCGGTGGGTGAGTGAGTGAGTCCGGAGGGTGGGTGAGTGAGTCCGGAGGGTGGGTGAGTGAGTCCGGAGGGTGGGTGAGTGAGTCCGGAGGGTGGGTGGGTGAGTGAGTCCGGAGGGTGGGTGGGTGAGTGAGTCCGGAGGGTGGGTGAGTGAGTCCGGAGGGTGGGTGGGTGAGTGAGTCCGGAGGGTGGGTGAGTGAGTCCGGTGGGAGGGTGGGTGAGTGAGTCCGGTGGGAGGGTGGGTGAGTGAGTCCGGAGGGTGGGTGAGTGAGTCCGGAGGGTGGGTGAGTGAGTCCGGAGGGTGGGTGAGTGAGTCCGGTGGGTGAGTCCGGTGGGAGGGTGGGTGAGTGAGTCCGGTGGGTGGGTGAGTGAGTCCGGTGGGTGAGTGAGTGAGTCCGGTGGGTGAGTGAGTGAGTCCGGTGGGTGAGTGAGTGAGTCCGGAGGGTGGGTGGGTGAGTGAGTCCGGAGGGTGGGTGGGTGAGTGAGTCCGGTGGGAGGGTGGGTGAGTGAGTCCGGTGGGAGGGTGGGTGAGTGAGTCCGGTGGGAGGGTGGGTGAGTGAGTCCGGAGGGTGGGTGAGTGAGTCCGGAGGGTGGGTGAGTGAGTCCGGAGGGTGGGTGAGTGAGTCCGGAGGGTGGGTGAGTGAGTCCGGTGGGAGGGTGGGTGAGTGAGTCCGGTGGGAGGGTGGGTGAGTGAGTCCGGTGGGAGGGTGGGTGAGTGAGTCCGGAGGGTGGGTGGGTGAGTGAGTCCGGAGGGTGGGTGGGTGAGTGAGTCCGGTGGGTGGGTGAGTGAGTCCGGTGGGTGAGTGAGTCCGGTGGGAGGGTGGGTGAGTGAGTCCGGAGGGTGGGTGGGTGAGTGAGTCCGGAGGGTGGGTGGGTGAGTGAGTCCGGTGGGAGGGTGGGTGAGTGAGTCCGGTGGGTGGGTGAGTGAGTCCGGAGGGTGGGTGAGTGAGTCCGGTGGGAGGGTGGGTGAGTGAGTCCGGTGGGAGGGTGGGTGAGTGAGTCCGGTGGGAGGGTGGGTGAGTGAGTCCGGTGGGTGAGTGAGTGAGTCCGGTGGGTGAGTGAGTGAGTCCGGTGGGTGAGTGAGTGAGTCCGGTGGGTGGGTGAGTGAGTCCGGAGGGTGGGTGAGTGAGTCCGGAGGGTGGGTGAGTGAGTCCGGTGGGAGGGTGGGTGAGTGAGTCCGGAGGGTGGGTGAGTGAGTCCGGAGGGTGGGTGAGTGAGTCCGGAGGGTGGGTGAGTGAGTCCGGAGGGTGGGTGAGTGAGTCCGGAGGGTGGGTGGGTGAGTGAGTCCGGAGGGTGGGTGGGTGAGTGAGTCCGGAGGGTGTGTGGGTGAGTGAGTCCGGAGGGTGGGTGGGTGAGTGAGTCCGGAGGGTGGGTGAGTGAGTCCGGAGGGTGGGTGAGTGAGTCCGGAGGGTGGGTGAGTGAGTCCGGAGGGTGGGTGAGTGAGTCCGGAGGGTGGGTGAGTGAGTCCGGAGGGTGGGTGAGTGAGTCCGGTGGGAGGGTGGGTGAGTGAGTCCGGAGGGTGGGTGAGTGAGTCCGGTGGGAGGGTGGGTAAGTGAGTCCGGAGGGTGGGTGAGTGAGTCCGGAGGGTGGGTGAGTGAGTCCGGAGGGTGGGTGAGTGAGTCCGGAGGGTGGGTGAGTGAGTCCGGAGGGTGGGTGGGTGGGTGAGTCCGGTGGGTGGGTGAGTGAGTCCGGAGGGTGGGTGAGTGATTCCGGTGAGTGAGTGAGTGAGGGAGTCCGGTGGGTGGGTGAGTGAGTGAGGGAGTCCGGTGGGTGGGTGAGTGAGTGGGGGAGTCCGGTGGGTGGGTGAGTGAGTGAGGGAGTCCGGTGGGTGGGTGAGTGAGTGAGGGAGTCCGGTGAGTGGGTGAGGGAGTCCGGTGAGTGGGTGAGGGAGTCCGGTGGGTGGGTGAGTGAGTCCGGTGGGTGGGTGGGTGGGTGAGTGAGTCCGGTGGGTGGGTGAGTGAGTCCGGAGGGTGGGTGAGTGAGTCCGGAGGGTGGGTGAGTGAGTCCGGAGGGTGGGTGAGTGCGTCCGGAGGGTGGGTGAGTGAGTCCGGTGGGTGGGTGGGTGGGTGAGTGAGTCCGGTGGGTGGGTGAGTGAGTCCGGAGGGTGGGTGAGTGAGTCCGGAGGGTGGGTGAGTGAGTCCGGAGGGTGGGTGAGTGAGTCCGGAGGGTGGGTGAGTGAGTCCGGAGGGTGGGTGAGTGAGTCCGGTGAGTGAGTGAGTGAGTCCGGTGAGTGAGTGAGTCCAGTGGGTGGGTGGGTGGGTCCGGAGGGTGAGTGAGTGAGTCCGGTGGGTGGGTGGATGAGTGAGTCCGGTGGGTGGGTGGGTAAATCGGGTGGGTGAGTCCGGTGGGTGAGTCCCGTGGGTGAGTCCAGTGAGTGAGCGAGTGAGTCTGGTGGGTGGGTAAATCGGGTGGGTGGGTGTGTCCGGTGGGTGAGTCCGGTGGGTGAGTCCGGTGGGTGAGTCCGGTGGGTGGGTAAATCGGGTGGGTGGGTGAGTCCGGTGGGTGGGTGGGTGAGTCCGGTGGGTGGGTAAATCGGGTGGGTGGGTGTGTCCGGTGGGTGAGTCCGGTGGGTGAGTCAATCGGGTGGGTGGGTGAGTCCGGTGGGTGAGTGAATCGGGTGGGTGAGTCCGGTGGGTGAGTGAGTGGGCCGGGTGGGTTCGCTGCTCTTTTCCTCTCTTGCTCTGTGTCCCCTCCTTCCTCATCTCACTGCCCTGGGTGAAGTACTGAGACAGGTGGAGAGCGCTCTGTGACATAACGACACGGGAGATAGGAGCAGGAGTCGGCCATTCGGCCCTTCGATCCTGCTCCACCATTCAATATGATCATGGCTGATCCTCTATCTCAATACCATATTCCCGCTCTCTCCCCATACCCCTTGATGCCTTTTGTGTCCAGAAATCTATCGAGCTCCTTCTTAAATATATTCAGTGACTTGGCCTCCACAGCCTTCTGTGGGAGAGAATTCCACAGGTTCACCACCCTCTGAGCGAAGAAATTTCTCCTCATCTAAGTCCGAAATGTCCTACCCCGTATCCTGAGACTGTGACCCCTCGTTCTGGACCCCCCAGCCAGGGGAAACATCCTCCCTGCATCCAGTCTGTCGAGCCCTGTCAGAATTTTATATGTTTCAATGAGATCCCCTCTCATTCTTCTAAACTCGAGTGAATACAGGCCGAGTCGACCCAATCTCTCCTCATACGACAGTCCTGCCATCCCAGGAATCAGTCTGGTGAACCTTCACTGTACTCCCTCTGGAACCATAGAAAAGATACAGCACAGAAGGGGGCCATTCGGCCCATCATTTCCACGCTGGCTGAAAGAACAACCAGGTGCCCATTCTAATCCCACCTTCCAGCACCTGGTCCGTAGCCCTGCAGCTTACAGCACTTTAGGTGCAGGTCCAGGTACTTTTCAAAAAGAGTTGAGGGTCCCTGCCTCTACCACCAATTCGGGCAGCGAATTCCATACACCCACCACCCTCTGGGTAAAAAAGTTTTTCCTTCTGTCCCCTCTAATCTTTCCACCAATCAGCTGAAATCTATGTCCTCTAGTTCTTGAACTCTCCGCTAGGGGAAACAGGTACTTCTTGTCAATCTATCTGGGCCCCTCATAATTTTGTACACCTCAATCAAGTCTCCCCTCAGCCTCCTCTGCTCCAAGGAAAACAACCCCAGCCTGTCCAATCTCTCCTCGTGGCTGCAATTTTCAAGCCCTGGCAACATTCTTGTAAATCTTCTCTGCACTCTCTCCAGAGCAATTACGTCCTTCCTGTGATGTGGTGACCAGAACTGCACACAATACTCCAGCTGTGGCCTTACCAGCCTTTTATACAGTTACATCATTGCATCCTTGCTTTTGTATTTTATACCTCGGCTAATAACGGAGAGCATTCCGTATGCCTTCTTCACAACCTTATCTACCTGTACTGCCACCTTCAGGGACCTGTGCACATGCGCTCCAAGGTCTCTCACTTCCTCCACCCCTCTCAATATATTCCCGTTTACTGCGTATTCCCTTTTACTGTTTGCCCTCCCTAAGTGCATTACCTCACACTTCTCCGGGTTGAACTCCATTTGCCACTTTTCCGCCCACTCCACCAACCCATTGATATCTTCTTGGAGTCTACAGCTATCCTCTTCAATATCAACTACACGGACAATTTTTGTGTCGTCTGCAGATCTGCCAATCATGCCCCCTACATTCAAGTCCAAATCAATAATATATACCACAAACAGCAAGGGACCCAACACTGAGCCCTGTGGCACACCACTGGAAATGGATTTCCATTTGCAAAGACATCCATCAACTTTTACCCTTTGTTTCCTGTTACTGAGCCAATTTTGGATCCAATTCGTCACATTTCCCTGTATCCCACGGGCTTTTACCTTTCTGACCAGTCTGCCATGTGGGACCTTGTCAAATGCCTTACTAAAATCCATGTAGACAACATCCACTGCATTACCCTCATCAATCCTCCTTGTCACTTCCTCAAAGAATTCAATCAGATTTATAAGGCATGACCTTCCCTGAACAAATCCATGCTGACTATCCCTGATTAAACCATGCCTTTCCAAGTGACAGTTTATCCTATCTCTCAGTATTGATTCTAATAGTTTGCCCACCACCGAGGTAAGACTGACCGGCCTATAATTGTTCGGCCTTTCCCTCGTACTCTTTTTAAACAATGGTACTACGTTTGCAGTCTTCCAGTCCTCCGGTACCTCCCCTGTATCTAGTGAGGATTGGAAAATGATCCTCAGAGCATCCGCTATTTCCTCCCTGGCTTCCTTCAATAGCCTCGGAAACAATCCATCCGGTCCTGGTGACTTATCAACTTTCAAGGATTCCAGTCCCTCTAGTACTTCCTCTCTCGTTATGTTTACCTTATCCAATATTTCACACCTCTCCTCTTTAACTACTACGTCTGGATCATCCCTTTCCTTTGTGAATACGGAGACAAAATATTCATTTAAAACCCTACCCACATCCTCTGCTTCTACACACAAGTTACCCTTATCATCCCTGATGGGTCCCACCTTTTCCTTAGCTATCCTCTTGTTCTTAATGGACTGATAAAAAAAATCTTTGCATGTTCTTTAATTTTACTAGCTAATATTTTTTCATGCCCTCTCTTTGCTTTCCTTGTTTCCTGTGCTTTCGATACTCCTCGAGGCTTTTTGCAGTATTTAGTTTTCTGTGATAGTCATAAGCTTTCTTTTTCTGCTTTATCTTGTCCCGTATACTTCTGGACAACGAGAAGGCTCTAAATTTGGCAGTGCCACCCTTTTTCTTTGAGGGGACGTTTCTGCATTGTACCCGTAGAATTTCACTTTTTAGTGCCTCCCACTGGCTTGCCACTGATTTCTCCTCAAGTAGTTGTGTCCAGTACATTTCTATGGCAAGTTTCTCCTTTCTTAGGTAAGGAGACCAAAACTGCACACAATACTCCAGGTGTGGTCTCACCAAGGCCCTATATAATTGCAGTAAGACATCCCTGCTCCTGTACTCAAATCCTCTTGTAATAAAGACCAACATACCATTCGCCTTCCTAATTTTTTGCTGCACCTGTGACGATCCGGATTCTTTCCCCTCAGTCTGGTTCAGTAAAAACTGAAGTCGAATACATTTTAAAGTTCATCACAACTTTAATAGCAGGTCTTAGTCTGCAGCTTCAATTCAGATTCCTGAGAGAATCCGAACGATTCTAACAGAATAAGGAGACAAAGACAAAGACAAAAACTCATACCTTTATACAGATCGATAGGGGTTGGAACATCATTCACACAAGAGTCAACACCATTCATAAGCCGGGCACAGGTTGCCATGCGAGGTTACATTATTGCCGGCCAATCATAGATCGTCCATGTGCTGACCATGTTGCTGTTAGACATCAAAGGGGATACTTCCTCACCTTCCAACCTGGAATGTTCTTCCCTGTTCCTTCTGTTCCTTATCTCCCAACTTGGAATGTCTTTCAACTTTGGCTAAGCTCGTTACCTATATTGATCTGCCATAAACATGGAGACATTCAGACCAGTCCTTGAATCACATCAAAGACTCCACATTGATAAGACCATGCAAACCTGCTGACTACGCAAACATATGGCCCAGCAGGAGGCCAGGCCACCTGTACCAATCTCAGTTACTAACTAATTAACCCTTTCTAACCATTTTGCATTCTGCTTCTTTGCCACGTAGGCATTTTAATATTTTCCCCAAAACTGACCATGTAGGGATTCTCACCTGCATCTTCCCTTTCAGTGACTCATGTACAAGGACACCCAGGTCCCTTTGAACATCAACATTTCCCAATCTCTCACCATTTAAATAATACTCTGCAATTCTGTTCTTCCTACCAAAGTGGATAACTTCACATTTTCCCACATTATATTCCATCTGCCATGTTCTTGCCCACTCACTTAGCCTGTCTATATCCCCTTGTAGCCTATTTGCATCCTCCTGGAGAACCGCTAATGTAATACCATTATTCAAGAAGGGGAGTAGGGAAAAACCGGGGAACTACAGGCCAGTGAGCCTAACATCAGTGGTAGGAAAATTATTGGAAAAAATTCTGAAGGACAAAATTAGTCTCCACTTGGAGAAGCAAGGATTAATCAGGGATAGTCAACATGGCTTTGTCAAGGGAAGATCATGTCTGACTAATTTGATTGAATTTTTTGAGGGGGTGACTAGGCGTGTGGATGAGGGTAACGCAGTGGATGTGGTATACATGGATTTCAGTAAGGCCTTCGATAAAGTCTGAATACAGGAGACTGGTCAAGAAGGTACGAGCCCATGGAATCCAGGGTGCCTTGGCACTTTGGATACAAAACTGGCTTAGTGGCAGAAGGCAGAGGGTGATGGTCGAAGGTTGTTTTTGTGACTGGAAGCCTGTGGCCAGTGGGGTACCACAGGGATCGGTGCTGGGTCCCTTGCTGTTTGTGGTCTACATTAACGACTTGGATATGAATGTAAAAGGTATGATCAGTAAGTTCGCTGATGATACAAAGATTGGTAGGGTGGTAAATAGCGAGGAGGATAGCCTCAGTCTGCAGGACGATATAGATGGGTTGGTCAGATGGGCGGAACAGTGGCAAATGAAATTTAACCCGGAAAAGTGCGAGGTGATGCACTTTGGAGGGACTAACAAGGCAAGGGAATACACAATGAATGGGAGGACCCTAGGCAAGACAGAGGGTCAGAGGGATCTTGGTGTGCAAGTTCACAGATCCCTGAAGGCGGCGGAACAGGTAGATAAGGTGGTAAAGAAGGCATATGGGATACTTGCCTTTATTAGCCGAGGCATAGAATATAAGAGCAAGGAGGTTATGATGGAGCTGTATAAAACACTGGTTAGGCCACAGCTGGAGTACTGTGTGCAGTTCTGGTCGCCACACTACAGGAAGGATGTGATCGCTTTGGAGAGGGTGCAGAGGAGATTCACCAGGATGTTACCAGGGCTGGAGCACTTCAGCTATGAAGAGAGACTGGGAAGATTGGGTTTGTTTTCCTTGGAGCAGAGGAGGCTGAGGGGGGACATGATTGAGGTGTACAAAATTATGAGGGGCACAGATAGGATAGATACTAAGGAGCTTTTTCCCTTCGTTGAGGGTTCTATAACAAGGGGACATAGATTCAAGGTAAAAGGCGGGAGGTTTAGAGGGGATTTGAGAAAGAACTTTTTCACCCAGAGGGTGGTTGGAGTCTGGAACTCACTGCCTGAAAGGGTTGTGGAGGCAGGAACCCTCACAACATTCAAGAAGCATTTGGATGAGCACTTGAAATGCCATAGCATACAAGGCTACGGACCAAATGCTGGAATATGGGATCAGAGTAGACAGGGCTGATGGCCGGCGCGGACACGATGGGCCGAAGGGCCTCTATCCGTGCTGTATAACTCTATGACTCTATAACTCTCTGACTCCTCACAACTCACATTCACACCCAGTTTTGTGCCATCAGCAAACTTGGAAATATTACATTTGGTCCCCTCATCCAAATCATTGATATATATTGTGAATAGCTGGGGCCCAAGCACTGATCCCTGCGGTACCCCACTAGTCACTGCCTGCCACCCCGAAAAAGACCCATTTATTCCTACTCTCTGTTTCCTGTCTGTCAACAAATTCTCAATCCATGCCAGTATATTCCCCCCAATCCCATGTGCTTTAATTTTGCACACTAACCTCTTGTGTGGGACCTTATCAAAAGCCTTCTGAAAATCCAAATA
The DNA here is from genome assembly GCF_035084215.1 of Heptranchias perlo. Taxonomy (NCBI): domain Eukaryota; kingdom Metazoa; phylum Chordata; class Chondrichthyes; order Hexanchiformes; family Hexanchidae; genus Heptranchias; species Heptranchias perlo. The sequence continues at coordinate 60,761 of NW_027139933.1, read as the reverse complement.
CATCACATCCACTGGCTCTCCCTCATCTATTCTACCAGTTACATCCTCAAAGAACTCCAATAGGTTTGTCAAACATGATTTCCCTTTCATAAATCCATGTTGACTCTGCCAAATCCGATTATTATTTTCTAAGTGACCTGTTATCACATCCTTTATAATAAATTCTAGCATTTTCCCATCTACTGATGTTAGGCGAACCAGTCGATAGTTCCCAGTTTTCTCTCTCCTTCCTTTTTTAAATAGTGGGGTTACATTTGCCACACTCCAATCTGCAGGAAACGTTCCAGAATCTATAGAATTTTGTAAGATGACAACCAATGAATCCACTACCTCTATAGCCACCTCTTTCAAAACCCTGGGATGGAGATCATCAGGTCCTTGGGATTTATCGACTTTCAGTCCCTTAAATTTCTCCAGTACTTTTTTTAAACTAAACTCCTACTCTCCCAAACTGATCATTTCAAACTCCTACTATTCCAAACAGACCACCTCAAATTCCTACTATCCCAAACTGACCATCTAAACCTCCTACTGTCCCAAACTGACCATCCCAAACACCTACTTGCCCAATCTGACCATCCCAAAGTCCTACACTCCCACACTGACCATCCCAAACACCTGCACTCCCACACTGACCATCCCAAACACCTGCACTCCCACACTGACCATCCCAAACACCTACACTCCCACACTGACCATCCCAAACACCTACACTCCCACACTGACCATCGCAAACACCGACACTCCCACACTGACCATCGCAAACTCCTACACTCCCACACTGACCATCCCAAACTCCTACACTCCCACACTGACCATCCCAAACACCTACACTCCCACACTGACCATCCCAAACTCCTACACTCCCACACTGACCATCCCAAACTCCTACACTGACCATCCCAAACTCCTACACTCCCACACTGACCATCCCAAACTCCTACACTCCCACACTGACCATCCCAAACACCGACACTCCCACAGTGACCATCGCAAACACCTACACTCCCACACTGACCATCGCAAACTCCTACACTCCCACACTGACCATCGCAAACTCCTACACTCCCACACTGACCATCCCAAACACCGACACTCCCACAGTGACCATCGCAAACACCTACACTCCCACACTGACCATCGCAAACTCCTACACTCCCACACTGACCATCTCAAACTCCTACACTCCCACACTGACCATCGCAAACTCCTACGCTCCCACACTGACCATCGCAAACTCCTACACTCCCACACTGACCATCCCAAACACCGACATCCCACAGTGACCATCGCAAACTCCTACACTCCCACACTGACCATCGCAAACACCTACACTCCCACACTGACCATCGCAAACACCTACACTCCCACACTGACCATCCCAAACACCTACACTCCCACACTGACCATCCCAAACACCTACACTCCCAAACTGACCATCGCAAACACCGACACTCCCACACTGACCATCCCAAACTCCTACACTCCCACACTGACCATCCCAAACTCCTACACTCCCACACTGACCATCCCAAACTCCTACACTCCCACACTGACCATCGCAAACTCCTACACTCCCACACTGACCATCCCAAACTCCTACACTCCCACACTGACCATCCCAAACTCCTACACTCCCACACTGACCATCCCAAACACCTACACTCCCACACTGACCATCCCAAACTCCGACACTCGCACACTGACCATCCCAAACACCGACACTCCCACACTGACCATCGCAAACACCTGCACTCCCACACTGACCATCCCAAACTCCTACACTCCCACACTGACCATCGCAAACACCGACACTCCCACACTGACCATCCCAAACACCGACACTCTCACACTGACCATCCCAAACTCCGACACTCTCACACTGACCATCCCAAACACCTACACTCCCACACTGACCATCGCAAACTCCTACACTCCCACACTGACCATCCCAAACACCTGCACTCCCACACTGACCATCCCAAACACCTACACTCCCACACTGACCATCCCAAACACCTACACTCCCACACTGACCATCGCAAACACCGACACTCCCACACTGACCATCCCAAACACCTACACTCCCACAGTGACCATCCCAAACTCCTACACTCCCACACTGACCATCTCAAACACCTACACGCCCACACTGACCATCCCAAACTCCTACACTCCCACACTGACCATCCCAAACTCCTACACTCCCACACTGACCATCGCAAACACCGACACTCCCACACTGACCATCCCAAACTCCGACACTCCCACACTGACCATCCCAAACACCTACACTCCCACACTGACCATCCCAAACTCCGACACTCCCACACTGACCATCCCAAACACCTACACTCCCACACTGACCATCCCAAACACCGACACTCCCACACTGACCATCCCAAACTCCTACACTCCCACACTGACCATCCCAAACACCTACACTCCCACACTGACCATCCCAAACACCTACACTCCCACACTGACCATCCCAAACACCTACACTCCCACACTGACCATCCCAAACACCTACACTCCCACACTGACCATCCCAAACACCTACACTCCCACACTGACCATCCCAAACACCTACACTCCCACACTGACCATCCCAAACACCTACACTCCCACACTGACCATCCCAAACTCCGACACTCTCACACTGACCATCGCAAACTCCGACACTCCCACACTGACCATCCCAAACTCCGTCACTCCCACACTGACCATCGCAAACTCCTACACTCCCACACTGACCATCCCAAACACCGACACTCCCACACTGACCATCCCAAACACCTACACTCCCACACTGACCATCGCAAACACCTAAACTCCCACACTGACCATCGCAAACACCTACACTCCCACACTGACCATCCCAAACACCTGCACTCCCACACTGACCATCCCAAACACCTACACTCCCACACTGACCATCCCAAACACCGACACTCCCACACTGACCATCGCAATCACCGACACTCCCACACTGACCATCCCAAACTCCTACACTCCCACACTGACCATCGCAAACACCGACACTCCCACACTGACCATCCCAAACTCCTGCACTCCCACACTGACCATCCCAAACTCCTGCACTCCCACAATGACCATCCCAAACACCTACACTCCCACACTGACCATCCCAAACTCCTACACTGCCACACTGACCATCGCAAACACCTACACTCCCACACTGAGCATCCCAAACATCGACACTCCCACACTGACCATCCCAAACTCCTACACTCCCACACTGACCATCCCAAGCTCCTACACTCCCACACTGACCATCCCAAACTCCTACACTCCCACACTGACCATCGCAAACTCCTACACTCCCACACTGACCATCCCAAACTCCTACACTACCACACTGACCATCCCAAGCTCCTACACTCCCACACTGACCATCCCAAACTCCTACACTCCCACACTGACCATCCCAAACTCCTACACTCCCACACTGACCATCCCTAACTCCTACACTCCCACACTGACCATCCCAAACTCCTACACTCCCACACTGACCATCCCAAACTCCTACACTCCCACACTGACCATCTCAAACTCCTACACTCCCACACTGACCATCCCAAACTCCTACACTCCAACACTGACCATCGCAAACACCTGCACTCCCACACTGACCATCCCAAACTCCTACACTCCCACACTGACCATCCCAAACTCCTACACTCCCACACTGACCATCCCAAACTCCTACACTCCCACACTGACCATCCCAAACTCCTACACTCCCACACTGACCATCCCAAACTCCTACACTCCCACACTGACCATCCCAAACTCCTACACTCCCACACTGACCATCCCAAACTCCTACACTCCCACACTGACCATCCCAAACTCCTACACTCCCACACTGACCATCCCAAACTCCTACACTCCCACACTGACCATCCCAAACTCCTACACTCCCACACTGACCATCCCAAACTCCTACACTCCCACACTGACCATCCCAAACACCTACACTCCCACACTGACCATCCCAAACACCTACACTCCCACACTGACCATCCCAAACACCTACACTCCCACACTGACCATCCCAAACTCCTACACTCCCACACTGACCATCCCAAACACCTGCACTCCCACACTGACCATCGCAAACACCGACACTCCCACACTGACCATCGCAAACACCTACACTCCCACACTGACCATCCCAAACTCCTACACTCCCACACTGACCATCCCAAACACCTACACTCCCACACTGACCATCGCAAACACCTACACTCCCACACTGACCATCCCAAATACCTACACTCGCACACTGACCATCCCAAACTCCTACACTCCCACACTGACCATCGCAAACACCTGCACTCCCACACTGACCATCCCAAATACCTACACTCGCACACTGACCATCCCAAACTCCTACACTCCCACACTGACCATCCCAAACACCTACACTCCCACACTGACCATCGCAAACACCTACACTCCCACACTGACCATCCCAAACACCTACACTCCCACACTTACCATCCCAAACACCTACACTCCCACACTGACCATCCCAAACACCTACACTCCCACACTGACCATCCCAAACACCTACACTCCCACACTGACCATCCCAAACTCCTACACTCTCAGACTGACCATCCCAAACACCTGCACTCCCACACTGACCATCGCAAACTCCTACACTCCCACACTGACCATCCCAAACACCTACACTCCCACACTGACCATCGCAAACTCCTACACTCCCACACTGACCATCTCAAACTCCTACACTCCCACACTGACCATCGCAAACTCCTACGCTCCCACACTGACCATCGCAAACTCCTACACTCCCACACTGACCATCCCAAACACCGACATCCCACAGTGACCATCGCAAACTCCTACACTCCCACACTGACCATCGCAAACACCTACACTCCCACACTGACCATCGCAAACACCTACACTCCCACACTGACCATCCCAAACACCTACACTCCCACACTGACCATCCCAAACACCTACACTCCCAAACTGACCATCGCAAACACCGACACTCCCACACTGACCATCCCAAACTCCTACACTCCCACACTGACCATCCCAAACTCCTACACTCCCACACTGACCATCCCAAACTCCTACACTCCCACACTGACCATCGCAAACTCCTACACTCCCACACTGACCATCCCAAACTCCTACACTCCCACACTGACCATCCCAAACTCCTACACTCCCACACTGACCATCCCAAACACCTACACTCCCACACTGACCATCCCAAACTCCGACACTCGCACACTGACCATCCCAAACACCGACACTCCCACACTGACCATCGCAAACACCTGCACTCCCACACTGACCATCCCAAACTCCTACACTCCCACACTGACCATCGCAAACACCGACACTCCCACACTGACCATCCCAAACACCGACACTCTCACACTGACCATCCCAAACTCCGACACTCTCACACTGACCATCCCAAACACCTACACTCCCACACTGACCATCGCAAACTCCTACACTCCCACACTGACCATCCCAAACACCTGCACTCCCACACTGACCATCCCAAACACCTACACTCCCACACTGACCATCCCAAACACCTACACTCCCACACTGACCATCGCAAACACCGACACTCCCACACTGACCATCCCAAACACCTACACTCCCACAGTGACCATCCCAAACTCCTACACTCCCACACTGACCATCTCAAACACCTACACGCCCACACTGACCATCCCAAACTCCTACACTCCCACACTGACCATCCCAAACTCCTACACTCCCACACTGACCATCGCAAACACCGACACTCCCACACTGACCATCCCAAACTCCGACACTCCCACACTGACCATCCCAAACACCTACACTCCCACACTGACCATCCCAAACTCCGACACTCCCACACTGACCATCCCAAACACCTACACTCCCACACTGACCATCCCAAACACCGACACTCCCACACTGACCATCCCAAACTCCTACACTCCCACACTGACCATCCCAAACACCTACACTCCCACACTGACCATCCCAAACACCTACACTCCCACACTGACCATCCCAAACACCTACACTCCCACACTGACCATCCCAAACACCTACACTCCCACACTGACCATCCCAAACACCTACACTCCCACACTGACCATCCCAAACACCTACACTCCCACACTGACCATCCCAAACACCTACACTCCCACACTGACCATCCCAAACTCCGACACTCTCACACTGACCATCGCAAACTCCGACACTCCCACACTGACCATCCCAAACTCCGTCACTCCCACACTGACCATCGCAAACTCCTACACTCCCACACTGACCATCCCAAACACCGACACTCCCACACTGACCATCCCAAACACCTACACTCCCACACTGACCATCGCAAACACCTAAACTCCCACACTGACCATCGCAAACACCTACACTCCCACACTGACCATCCCAAACACCTGCACTCCCACACTGACCATCCCAAACACCTACACTCCCACACTGACCATCCCAAACACCGACACTCCCACACTGACCATCGCAATCACCGACACTCCCACACTGACCATCCCAAACTCCTACACTCCCACACTGACCATCGCAAACACCGACACTCCCACACTGACCATCCCAAACTCCTGCACTCCCACACTGACCATCCCAAACTCCTGCACTCCCACAATGACCATCCCAAACACCTACACTCCCACACTGACCATCCCAAACTCCTACACTGCCACACTGACCATCGCAAACACCTACACTCCCACACTGAGCATCCCAAACATCGACACTCCCACACTGACCATCCCAAACTCCTACACTCCCACACTGACCATCCCAAGCTCCTACACTCCCACACTGACCATCCCAAACTCCTACACTCCCACACTGACCATCGCAAACTCCTACACTCCCACACTGACCATCCCAAACTCCTACACTACCACACTGACCATCCCAAGCTCCTACACTCCCACACTGACCATCCCAAACTCCTACACTCCCACACTGACCATCCCAAACTCCTACACTCCCACACTGACCATCCCTAACTCCTACACTCCCACACTGACCATCCCAAACTCCTACACTCCCACACTGACCATCCCAAACTCCTACACTCCCACACTGACCATCTCAAACTCCTACACTCCCACACTGACCATCCCAAACTCCTACACTCCAACACTGACCATCGCAAACACCTGCACTCCCACACTGACCATCCCAAACTCCTACACTCCCACACTGACCATCCCAAACTCCTACACTCCCACACTGACCATCCCAAACTCCTACACTCCCACACTGACCATCCCAAACTCCTACACTCCCACACTGACCATCCCAAACTCCTACACTCCCACACTGACCATCCCAAACTCCTACACTCCCACACTGACCATCCCAAACTCCTACACTCCCACACTGACCATCCCAAACTCCTACACTCCCACACTGACCATCCCAAACTCCTACACTCCCACACTGACCATCCCAAACTCCTACACTCCCACACTGACCATCCCAAACTCCTACACTCCCACACTGACCATCCCAAACACCTACACTCCCACACTGACCATCCCAAACACCTACACTCCCACACTGACCATCCCAAACACCTACACTCCCACACTGACCATCCCAAACTCCTACACTCCCACACTGACCATCCCAAACACCTGCACTCCCACACTGACCATCGCAAACACCGACACTCCCACACTGACCATCGCAAACACCTACACTCCCACACTGACCATCCCAAACTCCTACACTCCCACACTGACCATCCCAAACACCTACACTCCCACACTGACCATCGCAAACACCTACACTCCCACACTGACCATCCCAAATACCTACACTCGCACACTGACCATCCCAAACTCCTACACTCCCACACTGACCATCGCAAACACCTGCACTCCCACACTGACCATCCCAAATACCTACACTCGCACACTGACCATCCCAAACTCCTACACTCCCACACTGACCATCCCAAACACCTACACTCCCACACTGACCATCGCAAACACCTACACTCCCACACTGACCATCCCAAACACCTACACTCCCACACTTACCATCCCAAACACCTACACTCCCACACTGACCATCCCAAACACCTACACTCCCACACTGACCATCCCAAACACCTACACTCCCACACTGACCATCCCAAACTCCTACACTCTCAGACTGACCATCCCAAACACCTGCACTCCCACACTGACCATCGCAAACTCCTACACTCCCACACTGACCATCCCAAACACCTACACTCCCACACTGACCATCGCAAACTCCTACACTCCCACACTGACCATCCCAAACACCTACACTCCCACACTGACCATCCCAAACTCCTACACTCCCACACTGACCATCCCAAACTCCTACACTCCCACACTGACCATCCCAAACTCCTACACTCCCACACTGACCATCCCAAACTCCGACACTCCCACACTGACCATCCCAAACACCTACACTCCCACACTGACCATCGCAAACACCTGCACTCCCACACTGACCATCGCAAACACCTGCACTCCCACACTGACCATCGCAAACACCTACACTCCCACACTGACCATCGCAAACTCCTACACTCCCACACTGACCATCCCAAACTCCTACACTCCCACACTGACCATCCCAAACACCTACACTCGCACACTGACCATCGCAAACACCTGCACTCCCACACTGACCATCCCAAATACCTACACTCGCACACTGACCATCCCAAACTCCTACACTCCCACACTGACCATCCCAAACACCTGCACTCCCACACTGACCATCGCAAACACCTACACTCCCACACTGACCATCCCAAACACCTACACTCCCACACTGACGATCCCAAACACCTGCACTCCCACACTGACCTTCCCAAACACCTGCACTCCCACACTGACCATCCCAAACACCTACACTCCCACACTGACCATCGCAAACTCCTACACTCCCACACTGACCATCCCAAACACCTACACTCCCACACTGACCATCGCAAACTCCTACACTCCCACACTGACCATCCCAAACACCTACACTCCCACACTGACCATCGCAAACTCCTACACTCCCACACTGACCATCGCAAACACCTACACTCCCACACTGACCATCCCAAACTCCTACACTCTCAGACTGACCATCCCAAACACCTACACTCCCACACTGACCATCCCAAACTCCTACACTCCCACACTGACCATCCCAAACTCCGACACTCCCATACTGACCATCCCAAACTCCTACACTCCCACACTGACCATCCCAAACTCCTACACTCCCACACTGACCATCCCAAACTCCTACACTCCCACACTGACCATCGCAAACTCCTACACTCCCACACTGACCATCCCAAACTCCTACACTCCCACACTGACCATCCCAAACTCCTACACTCCCACACTGACCATCCCAAACTCCTACACTCCCACACTGACCATCCCAAACTCCTACACTCCCACACTGACCATCCCAAACTCCTACACTCCCACACTGACCATCCCAAACACCTACACTCCCACACTGACCATCCCAAACACCTGCACTCCCACACTGACCATCCCAAACACCTACACTCCCACACTGACCATCCCAAACACCTGCACTCGCACACTGACCCTCGCAAACACCTACACTCCCACACTGACCATCCCAAACTCCTACACTCCCACACTGACCATCCCAAACACTTACACTCCCACACTGACCATCGCAAACTCCTACACTCCCACACTGACCATCCCAAACTCCTGCACTCCCACACTGACCATCGCAAACTCCTACACTCCCACACTGACCATCGCAAACTCCTGCACTCCCACACTGACCATCGCAGACACCTGCACTCCCACACTGACCATCCCAAACACCGACACTCGCACACTGACCATCGCAAACACCTGCACTCCCACACTGACCATCCCAAACACCTACACTCCCACACTGACCATCCCAAACTCCTACACTCCCACACTGACCATCCCAAACTCCTACACTCCCACACTGACCATCACAAACTCTCACATTCCCACACTGACCATCCCAAACTCCTACACTCCCACACTGACCATCCCAAACTCCTACACTCCCACACTGACCATCCCAAACACCTACACTCCCACAATGACCATCGCAAACACCGACACTCCCACACTGACCATCCCAAACACCTACACTCCCACACTGACCATCCCAAACACCGACACTCCCACACTGAAGATCCCAAACACCTACACTCTCACACTGACTATCCCGAACACCGACACTCCCACACTGACCATCGCAAACACCAACACTCCCACACTGACCATCCCAACCACCAACACTCCCACACTGACCATCGGAAACTCCTACACTCCCACACTGACCATCGCAAACACCTACACTCCCACACTGACCATCGCAAACACCTACACTCCCACACTGACCATCCCAAACTCCTACACTCCCACACTGACCATCCCAAACTCCTACACTCCCACACTGACCATCGCAAACTCCTACACTCCCACACTGACCATCGCAAACTCCTACACTCCCACACTGACCATCCCAAACACCTACACTCGCACACTGACCATCGCAAACACCTACACTCCCACACTGACCATCCCAAACACCTACACTCCCACACTGACCATCCCAAACTCCTACACTCCCACACTGACCATCCCAAACTCCTACACTCCCACACTGACCATCCCAAACTCCTACACTCCCACACTGACCATCCCAAACTCCTACACTCCCACACTGACCATCCCAAACTCCTACACTCCCACACTGACCATCCCAAACTCCTACACTCCCACACTGACCATCCCAAACTCCTACACTCCCACACTGACCATCCCAAACTCCTACACTCCCACACTGACCATCCCAAACACCTACACTCCCACACTGACCATCCCAAACACCTACACTCCCACACTGACCATCCCAAACACCTACACTCCCACACTGACCATCCCAAACTCCTACACTCCCACACTGACCATCCCAAACACCTGCACTCCCACACTGACCATCGCAAACACCGACACTCCCACACTGACCATCGCAAACACCTACACTCCCACACTGACCATCCCAAACTCCTACACTCCCACACTGACCATCCCAAACACCTACACTCCCACACTGACCATCGCAAACACCTACACTCCCACACTGACCATCCCAAATACCTACACTCGCACACTGACCATCCCAAACTCCTACACTCCCACACTGACCATCGCAAACACCTGCACTCCCACACTGACCATCCCAAATACCTACACTCGCACACTGACCATCCCAAACTCCTACACTCCCACACTGACCATCCCAAACACCTACACTCCCACACTGACCATCGCAAACACCTACACTCCCACACTGACCATCCCAAACACCTACACTCCCACACTTACCATCCCAAACACCTACACTCCCACACTGACCATCCCAAACACCTACACTCCCACACTGACCATCCCAAACACCTACACTCCCACACTGACCATCCCAAACTCCTACACTCTCAGACTGACCATCCCAAACACCTGCACTCCCACACTGACCATCGCAAACTCCTACACTCCCACACTGACCATCCCAAACACCTACACTCCCACACTGACCATCGCAAACTCCTACACTCCCACACTGACCATCCCAAACACCTACACTCCCACACTGACCATCCCAAACTCCTACACTCCCACACTGACCATCCCAAACTCCTACACTCCCACACTGACCATCCCAAACTCCTACACTCCCACACTGACCATCCCAAACTCCGACACTCCCACACTGACCATCCCAAACACCTACACTCCCACACTGACCATCGCAAACACCTGCACTCCCACACTGACCATCGCAAACACCTGCACTCCCACACTGACCATCGCAAACACCTACACTCCCACACTGACCATCGCAAACTCCTACACTCCCACACTGACCATCTCAAACTCCTACACTCCCACACTGACCATCCCAAACTCCTACACTCCCACACTGACCATCCCAAACACCTACACTCGCACACTGACCATCGCAAACACCTGCACTCCCACACTGACCATCCCAAATACCTACACTCGCACACTGACCATCCCAAACTCCTACACTCCCACACTGACCATCCCAAACACCTGCACTCCCACACTGACCATCGCAAACACCTACACTCCCACACTGACCATCCCAAACACCTACACTCCCACACTGACGATCCCAAACACCTGCACTCCCACACTGACCATCCCAAACACCTGCACTCCCACACTGACCATCCCAAACACCTACACTCCCACACTGACCATCCCAAACTCCTACACTCTCAGACTGACCATCCCAAACACCTACACTCCCACACTGACCATCGCAAACTCCTACACTCCCACACTGACCATCCCAAACACCTACACTCCCACACTGACCATCGCAAACTCCTACACTCCCACACTGACCATCGCAAACACCTACACTCCCACACTGACCATCCCAAACTCCTACACTCTCAGACTGACCATCCCAAACACCTACACTCCCACACTGACCATCCCAAACTCCTACACTCCCACACTGACCATCCCAAACTCCGACACTCCCATACTGACCATCCCAAACTCCTACACTCCCACACTGACCATCCCAAACTCCTACACTCCCACACTGACCATCGCAAACTCCTACACTCCCACACTGACCATCCCAAACTCCTACACTCCCACACTGACCATCCCAAACTCCTACACTCCCACACTGACCATCGCAAACTCCTACACTCCCACACTGACCATCCCAAACTCCTACACTCCCACACTGACCATCCCAAACTCCTACACTCCCACACTGACCATCCCAAACTCCTACACTCCCACACTGACCATCCCAAACTCCTACACTCCCACACTGACCATCCCAAACTCCTACACTCCCACACTGACCATCCCAAACACCTACACTCCCACACTGACCATCCCAAACACCTGCACTCCCACACTGACCATCCCAAACACCTACACTCCCACACTGACCATCCCAAACACCTGCACTCGCACACTGACCCTCGCAAACACCTACACTCCCACACTGACCATCCCAAACTCCTACACTCCCACACTGACCATCCCAAACACTTACACTCCCACACTGACCATCGCAAACTCCTACACTCCCACACTGACCATCCCAAACTCCTGCACTCCCACACTGACCATCGCAAACTCCTACACTCCCACACTGACCATCGCAAACTCCTGCACTCCCACACTGACCATCGCAGACACCTGCACTCCCACACTGACCATCCCAAACACCGACACTCGCACACTGACCATCGCAAACACCTGCACTCCCACACTGACCATCCCAAACACCTACACTCCCACACTGACCATCCCAAACTCCTACACTCCCACACTGACCATCCCAAACTCCTACACTCCCACACTGACCATCCCAAACACCTACACTCCCACAATGACCATCGCAAACACCGACACTCCCACACTGACCATCCCAAACACCTACACTCCCACACTGACCATCCCAAACACCTACACTCCCACACTGAAGATCCCAAACACCTACACTCTCACACTGACTATCCCGAACACCGACACTCCCACACTGACCATCGCAAACACCAACACTCCCACACTGACCATCCCAACCACCAACACTCCCACACTGACCATCGGAAACTCCTACACTCCCACACTGACCATCGCAAACACCTACACTCCCACACTGACCATCGCAAACACCTACACTCCCACACTGACCATCCCAAACTCCTACACTCCCACACTGACCATCCCAAACTCCTACACTCCCACACTGACCATCCCAAACTCCTACACTCCCACACTGACCATCGCAAACTCCTACACTCCCACACTGACCATCGCAAACTCCTACACTCCCACACTGACCATCCCAAACACCTACACTCGCACACTGACCATCGCAAACACCTACACTCCCACACTGACCATCCCAAACACCTACACTCCCACACTGACCATCGCAAACTCCTACAATCCCACACTGACCATCGCAAACTCCTACACTCCCACACTGACCATCCCAAACACCTACACTCCCAAACTGACCATCACAAACACCTACACTCCCACACTGACCATCCCAAACACCTGCACTCCCACACTGACCATCCCAAACACCTACACTCCCACACTGACCATCTCAAACTCCGACACTCCCAAACTGACCATCACAAACACCTACACTCCCACACTGACCATCCCAAACACCTACACTCTCACACTGACCATCCCAAACACCTACACTCCCACACTGACCATCGCAAACACCAACACTCCCACACTGACCATCCCAACCACCAACACTCCCACACTGACCATCGCAAACACCTACACTCCCACACTGACCATCCCAAACTCCTACACTCCCACACTGACCATCCCAAACTCCTACACTCCCACACTGACCATCCCAAACAACTACACTCCCACACTGACCATCCCAAACTCCTACACTCCCACACTGACCATCCCAAACACCTACACTCCCACAGTCACCATCGCAAACTCCTGCACTCCCACACTGACCATCGCAAACTCCTACACTCCCACACTGACCATCGCAGACACCTACACTCCCACACTGACCATCCCAAACACCTACACTCCCACACTGACCATCTCAAACTCCTACACTCCCACACTGACCATCGCAAACTCCTACACACCCACACTGACCATTGCAAACTCCTACACTCCCACACTGAGCATCCCAAACACCTACACTCGCACACTGACCATCGCAAACACCTACACTCCCACACTCACCATCGCAAACTCCTACACTCCCACACTGACCATCCCAAACACCTACACTCCCACACTCACCATCGCAAACTCCTACACTCCCACACTGACCATCGCAAACTCCTACACTCCCACACTGACCATCCCAAACACCTACACTCCCACACTGACCATCCCAAACACCTACACTCCCACACTCACCATCGCAAACTCCTACACTCCCACACTGACCATCGCAAACTCCTACACTCTCACACTGACCATCCCAAACACCTACACTCCCACACTGACCATCGCAAACTCCTACACACCCACACTGACCATCCCAAACAACTACACTCCCACACTGACCATCCCAAACACCTACACTCGCACACTGACCATCGCAAACACCTACACTCCCACACTGACCATCCCAAACTCCCACACTCCCACACTGACCATCCCAAACACCTACACTCCCACACTGACCATCGCAAACTCCGACACTCCCACACTGACCATCGCAAACTCCTACACTCCCACACTGACCATCGCAAACTCCTACACTCCCACACTGACCATCGCAGACACCTGCACTCCCACACTGACCATCCCAAACACCTGCACTCGCACACTGACCATCGCAAACACCTACACTCCCACACTGACCATCCCAAACACCTACACTCCCACACTGACCATCCCAAACTCCTACACTCCCACACTGACCATCCCAAACTCCTACACTCCCACACTGACCATCCCAAACACCTACACTCCCACACTGACCATCTCAAACTCCTACACTCCCACACTGACCATCACAAACACCAACACTCCCACACTGACCATCCCAAACACCTACACTCCCGCACTGACCATCCCAAACACCTACACTCTCACACTGACCATCCCAAACACCTACGCTCCCACACTGACCATCGCAAACACCAACACTCCCACACTGACCATCCCAACCACCAACACTCCCACACTGACCATCGCAAACTCCTGCACTCCCACATTGACCATCCCAAACACCTACACTCCCACACTGACCATCCCAACCACCAACACTCCCACACTGACCATCGCAAACACCTACACTCCCACACTGACCATCGCAAACACCTACACTCCCACACTGACCATCCCAAACTCCTACACTCCCACACTGACCATCCCAAACTCCTACACTCCCACACTGACCATCCCAAACAACTACACTCCCACACTGACCATCGCAAACACCTACACTCCCACACTGACCATCCCAAACACCTACACTCCCACACTGACCATCCCAAACACCGACACTCCCACACTGACCATCGCAAACTCCAACACTCCCACACTGACCATCCCAAACACCGACACTCCCACACTGACCATCTCAAACTCCTACACTCCCACACTCACCATCGCAAACTCCTACACTCCCACACTGACCATCGCAAACTCCTACACTCCCACACTGACCATCCCAAACACCTACACTCCCACACTGACCATCCCAAACTCCTACACTCCCACACTGACCATCGCAAACTCCTACACTCCCACACTGACCATCCCAAACACCTACACTCCCACACTGACCATCCCAAACACCTACACTCCCACACTGACCATCCCAAACACCTACACTCGTACACTGACCATCGCAAACACCTACACTCGCACACTGACCATCCCAAACTCCTGCACTCCCACACTGACCATCCCAAACACCTACACTCCCACACTGACCATCGCAAACTCCTACACTCCCACACTGACCATCGCAAACTCCTACACTCCCACACTGACCATCGCAAACTCCTACACTCCCACACTGACCATCGCAGACACCTGCACTCCCTCACTGACCATCGCAAACACCTACACTCGCACACTGACCATCGCAAACACCGACACTCCCACACTGACCATCCCAAACACCTACACTCCCACACTGACCATCGCAAACACCTACACTCCCACACTGACCATCCCAAACACCTACACTCCCACACTGACCATCCCAAACACCTACACTCCCACACTGACCATCTCAAACTCCTACACTCCCACACTGACCATCACAAACACCTACACTCCCACACTGACCATCCCAAACTCCTACACTCCCACACTGACCATCCCAAACTCCTACATTCCCACACTGACCATCCCAAACTCCTACACTCCCACACTGACCATCGCAAACACCTACACTCCCACACTGACCATCCCAAACTCCTACACTCCCACACTGACCATCGCAAACTCCTACACTCCCACACTGACCATCGCAAACTGCCACACTCCCACACTGACCATCCGAAACTCCTACACTCCCACACTGACCATCGCAAACTCCTACACTCCCACACTGACCATCGCAAACTGCCACACTCCCACACTGACCATCCGAAACTCCTACACTCCCACACTGACCATCGCAAACTCCTACACTCCCACACTGACCATCGCAAACACCTACACTCCCACACTGACCATCCCAAACACCTACACTCCCACACTGACCATCGCAAACTCCTACACTCCCACACTGACCATCGCAAACACCTACACTCCCACACTGACCATCGCAAACACCGACACTCCCACACTGACCATCGCAAACACCTGCACTCCCACACTGACCATCGCAAACACCGACACTCCCACACTGACCATCGCAAACACCTGCACTCCCACACTGACCATCGCAAACACCGACACTCCCACACTGACCATCGCAAACTCCTACACTCCCACACTGACCATCCCAAACACCTACACTCCCACACTGACCATCCCAAACACCTACACTCCCACACTGACCATCCCAAACACCTACACTCCCACACTGACCATCCCAACCACCAACACTCCCACACTGACCATCGGAAACTCCAACACTCCCACACTGACCATCGCAAACACCTACACTCCCACACTGACCATCGCAAACACCTACACTCCCACACTGACCATCCCAAACTCCTACACTCCCAGACTGACCATCCCAAACTCCTACACTCCCACACTGACCATCCCAAACAACTACACTCCCACACTGACCATCGCAAACTCCTACACTCCCACACTGACCATCCCAAACTCCTACACTCCCACACTGACCATCCCAAACACCTACACTCGCACACTGACCATCGCAAACACCTACACTCCCATACTGACCATCCCAAACACCTACACTCCCACACTGACCATCCCAAACACCTACACTCGCACACTGACCATCGCAAACACCTACACTCCCACACTCACCATCGCAAACTCCTACACTCCCACACTGACCATCCCAAACACCTACACTCCCACACTCACCATCGCAAACTCCTACACTCCCACACTGACCATCGCAAACTCCTACACTCCCACACTGACCATCCCAAACACCTACACTCCCACACTGACCATCCCAAACACCTACACTCCCACACTGACCATCTCAAACTCCTACACTCCCACAGTGACCATCGCAAACTCCTGCACACCCACACTGACCATCCCAAACACCTACACTCGCACACTGACCATCGCAAACTCCTACACTCCCACACTGACCATCGCAAACTCCGACACTCCCACACTGACCATCCCAAACACCTACACTCGCACACTGACCATCGCAAACACCTACACTCCCACACTGACCATCGCAAACACTTACACTCCCACACTGACCATCCCAAACTCCTACACTCCCACACTGACCATCCCAAACTCCTACACTCCCACACTGACCATCGCAAACTCCGACACTCCCACACTGACCATCGCAAACTCCTACACTCCCACACTGACCATCGCAAACTCCTACACTCCCACACTGACCATCGCAAACACCTACACTCCCACACTGACCATCCCAAACACCTGCACTCCCACACTGACCATCCCAAACACCTGCACTCGCACACTGACCATCGCAAACACCTACACTCCCACACTGACCATCCCAAACACCTACACTCCCACACTGACCATCCCAAACACCTACACTCCCACACTGACCATCCCAAACACCTACACTCCCACAATGACCATCCCAAACACCTACACTCCCACACTGACCATCTCAAACTCCTACACTCCCACACTGACCATCACAAACACCAACACTCCCACACTGACCATCCCAAACACCAACACTCCCACACTGACCATCCCAAACACCTACACTCTCACACTGACCATCCCAAACACCTACGCTCCCACACTGACCATCGCAAACACCAACACTCCCACACTGACCATCCCAAACACCTACACTCCCACACTGACCATCCCAAACACCGACACTCCCACACTGACCATCTCAAACTCCTACACTCCCACACTGACCATCACAAACACCTACACTCCCACACTGACCATCCCAAACTCCGACACTCCCACACTGACCATCCCAAACTCCTACATTCCCACACTGACCATCCCAAACTCCTACACTCCCACACTGACCATCGCAAACACCTACACTCCCACACTGACCATCCCAAACTCCTACACTCCCACACTGACCATCGCAAACACCTGCACTCCCACACTGACCATCCCAAACTCCTACACTCCCACACTGACCATCGCAAACTCCTACACTCCCACACTGACCATCGCAAACTCCCACACTCCCACACTGACCATCCCAAACGCCTACACTCCCACACTGACCATCGCAAACACCTACACTCCCACACTGACCATCGCAAACACCTACGCTCCCACACTGACCATCGCAAACACCTACACTCCCACACTGACCATCCCAAACTCCTACACTCCCACACTGACCATCGCAAACACCTACACTCGCACACTGACCATCGCAAACACCTGCACTCCCAGACTGACCGTCGCAAACTCCTACGCTCCCACACTGACCATCCCAAACACCTACACTCCCACACTGACCATCGCAAACACCTGCACTCCCACACTGACCATCCCAAAAACCTACACTCCCACACTGACCATTCCAAACTCCTACACTCCCACACTGACCATACCAAACTCCGACACTCCCACACTGACCATCGCAAACTCCTACACTCCCACACTGACCATCCCAAACTCCTACACTCCCACACTGACCATCCCAAACACCTACACACCCACACTGACCATCGCAAACACCTACACTCCCACACTGACCATCCCAAACACTTACACTCCCACACTGACCATCCCAAACTCCTACACTCCCACACTGACCATCCCAAACACCTACACTCCCACACTGACCATCCCAAACAC
Source organism: Heptranchias perlo (assembly GCF_035084215.1). Lineage (NCBI taxonomy): Eukaryota > Metazoa > Chordata > Chondrichthyes > Hexanchiformes > Hexanchidae > Heptranchias > Heptranchias perlo. Next base: position 40,623 of record NW_027139933.1, on the reverse strand, counting down.
CTACACTCCCACACTGACCATCCCAAACACCTACACTCCCACACTGACCATCCCAAACTCCTACACTCCCACACTGACCATCGCAAACACCTACACTCCCACACTGACCATCCCAAACACTTACACTCCCACACTGACCATCCCAAACTCCTACACTCCCACACTGACCATCCCAAACACCTACACTCCCACACTGACCATCCCAAACACCTACACTCCCACACTGACCATGCCAAACTCCTACACTCCCACACTGACCATCCCAAACACCTACACTCCCACACTGACCATCCCAAACACCTACACTCCCACACTGACCATCCCAAACTCCTGCACTCCCACACTGACCATCCCAAACACCTACACTCCCACACTGACCATCCCAAACTCCTACACTCCCACACTGACCATCCCAAACACCTACACTCCCACACTGACCATCCCAAACACCTACACTCCCACACTGACCATCCCAAACACCTCCACTCTCACACTGACCATCCCAAACACCGACACTCCCACACTGACCATCGCAAACACCAACACTCCCACACTGACCATCCCAAACTCCTACACTCCCACACTGACCATCCCAAACTCCTACACTCCCACACTGACCATCACAAACAACTACACTCCCACACTGACCATCGCAAACACCTACACTCCCACACTGACCATCCCAAACTCCTGCACACCCACACTGACCATTCCAAACTCCTACACTCCCACACTGACCATACCAAACTCCTACACTCCCACACTGACCATCGCAAACTCCTACACTCCCACACTGACCATCCCAAACTCCTACACTCCCACACTGACCATCCCAAACACCTACACTCCCACACTGACCGTCTCAAACTCCTACACTCCCACACTGACCATCACAAACACCTACACTCCCACACTGACCATCCCAAACACCTACACTCCCACACTGACCGTCTCAAACTCCTACACTCCCACACTGACCATCGCAAACTCCTACACTCCCACACTGACCATCCCAAACTCCTACACTCCCACACTGACCATCCCAAACACCTACACTCCCACACTGACCATCCCAAACTCCTACACTCTCACACTGACCATCCCAAACACCTGCACTCCCACACTGACCATCCCAAACACCTACACTCCCACACTGACCATCCCAAACACCTACACTCCCACACTGACCATCCCAAACTCCTACACTCCCACACTGACCATCCCAAACACCTACACTCCCACACTGACCATCCCAAACTCCTACACTCCCACACTGACCATCCCAAACTCCGACACTCCCACACTGACCATCGCAAACACCTACACTCCCACACTGACCATCCCAAACTCCTACACTCCCACACTGACCATCCCAAACACCTACACTCCCACACTGACCATCCCAAACTCCTACACTCCCACACTGACCATCCCAAACACCTACACTCCCACACTGACCATCCCAAACACCTACACTCCCACACTGACCATCCCAAACACCTCCACTCTCACACTGACCATCCCAAACACCGACACTCCCACACTGACCATCGCAAACACCAACACTCCCACACTGACCATCCCAACCACCAACACTCCCACACTGACCATCGCAAACTCCTACACTCCCACACTGACCATCGCAAACACCTACACTCCCACACTTACCATCGCAAACACCTACACTCCCACACTGACCATCCCAAACTCCAACACTCCCACACTGACCATCCCAAACTCCTACACTCCCACACTGACCATCACAAACAACTACACTCCCACACTGACCATCGCAAACACCTACACTCCCACACTGACCATCCCAAACTCCTGCACACCCACACTGACCATTCCAAACTCCTACACTCCCACACTGACCATACCAAACTCCTACACTCCCACACTGACCATCGCAAACTCCTACACTCCCACACTGACCATCCCAAACTCCTACACTCCCACACTGACCATCCCAAACACCTGCACTCCCACACTGACCATCCCAAACACCTACACTCCCACACTGACCATCCCAAACTCCTACACTCTCACACTGACCATCCCAAACACCGACACTCCCACACTGACCATCGCAAACTCCTACACTCCCACACTGACCATCCCAAACACCTACACTCCCACACTGACCATCGCAAACACCTACACTCCCACACTGACCATCCCAAACACCTACACTCCCACACTCACCATCGCAAACTCCTACACTCCCACACTGACCATCGCAAACACCTACACTCCCACACTGACCGTCTCAAACTCCTACACTCCCACACTGACCATCACAAACACCTACACTCCCACACTGACCATCCCAAACACCGACACTCCCACACTGACCGTCTCAAACTCCTACACTCCCACACTGACCATCGCAAACTCCTACACTCCCACACTGACCATCCCAAACTCCTACACTCCCACACTGACCATCCCAAACACCTACACTCCCACACTGACCATCCCAAACTCCTACACTCTCACACTGACCATCCCAAACACCTGCACTCCCACACTGACCATCCCAAACACCTACACTCCCACACTGACCATCCCAAACACCTACACTCCCACACTGACCATCCCAAACTCCTACACTCCCACACTGACCATCCCAAACACCTACACTCCCACACTGACCATCCCAAACTCCTACACTCCCACACTGACCATCCCAAACTCCGACACTCCCACACTGACCATCCCAAACTCCTACACTCCCACACTGACCATCCCAAACACCGACACTCCCACACTGACCATCCCAAACTCCTACACTGACCATCTCAAACTCCGACACTCCCAAACTGACCATCACAAACACCTACACTCCCACACTGACCATCCCAAACACCTACACTCTCACACTGACCATCCCAAACACCTACACTCCCACACTGACCATCGCAAACACCAACACTCCCACACTGACCATCCCAACCACCAACACTCCCACACTGACCATCGCAAACACCTACACTCCCACACTGACCATCCCAAACTCCTACACTCCCACACTGACCATCCCAAACTCCTACACTCCCACACTGACCATCCCAAACAACTACACTCCCACACTGACCATCCCAAACTCCTACACTCCCACACTGACCATCCCAAACACCTACACTCCCACAGTCACCATCGCAAACTCCTGCACTCCCACACTGACTATCGCAAACTCCTACACTCCCACACTGACCATCGCAGACACCTACACTCCCACACTGACCATCCCAAACACCTACACTCCCACACTGACCATCTCAAACTCCTACACTCCCACACTGACCATCGCAAACTCCTACACACCCACACTGACCATTGCAAACTCCTACACTCCCACACTGAGCATCCCAAACACCTACACTCCCACACTGACCATCCCAAACTCCTACACTCCCAGACTGACCATCCCAAACTCCTACACTCCCACACTGACCATCCCAAACTCCTACACTCCCACACTGACCATCCCAAACTCCTACACTCCCACACTGACCATCCCAAACACCTGCACTCCCACACTGACCATCGCAAACTCCTACACTCCCACACTGACCATCGCAAACACCTACACTCCCACACTGACCATCGCAAACTCCTACACTCCCACACTGACCATCGCAAACACCTACACTCCCACACTGACCATCCCAAACACCTACACTCCCACACTGACCATCGCAAACACCTACACTCGCACACTGACCATCGCAAACACCTACACTCCCACACTCACCATCGCAAACTCCTACACTCCCACACTGACCATCCCAAACACCTACACTCCCACACTCACCATCGCAAACTCCTACACTCCCACACTGACCATCGCAAACTCCTACACTCCCACACTGACCATCCCAAACACCTACACTCCCACACTGACCATCCCAAACACCTACACTCCCACACTGACCATCTCAAATTCGTACACTCCCACAGTGACCATCGCAAACTCCTGCACACCCACACTGACCATCCCAAACACCTACACTCGCACACTGACCATCGCAAACTCCTACACTCCCACACTGACCATCGCAAACTCCGACACTCCCACACTGACCATCCCAAACACCTACACTCGCACACTGACCATCGCAAACACCTACACTCCCACACTGACCATCGCAAACACTTACACTCCCACACTGACCATCCCAAACTCCTACACTCCCACACTGACCATCCCAAACTCCTACACTCCCACACTGACCATCGCAAACTCCGACACTCCCACACTGACCATCGCAAACTCCTACACTCCCACACTGACCATCGCAAACTCCTACACTCCCACACTGACCATCGCAGACACCTGCACTCCCACACTGACCATCCCAAACACCTGCACTCGCACACTGACCATCGCAAACACCTACACTCCCACACTGACCATCCCAAACACCTACACTCCCACACTGACCATCCCAAACTCCTACACTCCCACACTGACCATCCCAAACACCTACACTCCCACACTGACCATCCCAAACACCTACACTCCCACACTGACCATCTCAAACTCCTACACTCCCACACTGACCATCACAAACACCAACACTCCCACACTGACCATCCCAAACACCAACACTCCCACACTGACCATCCCAAACACCTACACTCTCACACTGACCATCCCAAACACCTACGCTCCCACACTGACCATCGCAAACACCAACACTCCCACACTGACCATCCCAAACACCAACACTCCCACACTGACCATCCCAAACACCGACACTCTCACACTGACCATCCCAAACACCTACGCTCCCACACTGACCATCGCAAACACCAACACTCCCACACTGACCATCCCAAACACCTACACTCCCACAGTGACAATCGCAAACTCCTGCACACCCACACTGACCATCCCAAACACCTACACTCGCACACTGACCATCGCAAACTCCTACACTCCCACACTGACCATCGCAAACTCCGACACTCCCACACTGACCATCCCAAACACCTACACTCGCACACTGACCATCGCAAACACCTACACTCCCACACTGACCATCGCAAACACTTACACTCCCACACTGACCATCCCAAACTCCTACACTCCCACACTGACCATCCCAAACTCCTACACTCCCACACTGACCATCGCAAACTCCGACACTCCCACACTGACCATCGCAAACTCCTACACTCCCACACTGACCATCGCAGACACCTGCACTCCCACACTGACCATCCCAAACACCTGCACTCGCACACTGACCATCGCAAACACCTACACTCCCACACTGACCATCCCAAACACCTACACTCCCACACTGACCATCCCAAACTCCTGCACTCCCACACTGACCATCCCAAACTCCTACACTCCCACACTGACCATCCCAAACTCCTACACTCCCACACTGACCATCCCAAACACCTACACTCCCACACTGACCATCTCAAACTCCTACACTCCCACACTGACCATCACAAACACCAACACTCCCACACTGACCATCCCAAACACCAACACTCCCACACTGACCATCCCAAACACCTACACTCTCACACTGACCATCCCAAACACCTACGCTCCCACACTGACCATCGCAAACACCAACACTCCCACACTGACCATCCCAAACACCTACACTCCCACACTGACCATCCCAAACACCGACACTCCCACACTGACCATCTCAAACTCCTACACTCCCACACTGACCATCACAAACACCTACACTCCCACACTGACCATCCCAAACTCCGACACTCCCACACTGACCATCCCAAACTCCTACATTCCCACACTGACCATCCCAAACTCCTACACTCCCACACTGACCATCGCAAACACCTACACTCCCACACTGACCATCCCAAACTCCTACACTCCCACACTGACCATCGCAAACTCCTACACTCCCACACTGACCATCGCAAACTCCCACACTCCCACACTGACCATCCCAAACACCTACACTCCCACACTGACCATCCCAAACACCTACACTCCCACACTGACCATCTCAAACTCCTACACTCCCACAGTGACCATCGCAAACTCCTGCACACCCACACTGACCATCCCAAACACCTACACTCGCACACTGACCATCGCAAACTCCTACACTCCCACACTGACCATCGCAAACTCCGACACTCCCACACTGACCATCCCAAACACCTACACTCCCACACTGACCATCGCAAACACTTACACTCCCACACTGACCATCCCAAACTCCTACACTCCCACACTGACCATCCCAAACTCCTACACTCCCACAGTGACCATCGCAAACTCCGACACTCCCACACTGACCATCGCAAACTCCTACACTCCCACACTGACCATCGCAAACTCCTACACTCCCACACTGACCATCGCAGACACCTGCACTCCCACACTGACCATCCCAAACACCTGCACTCGCACACTGACCATCGCAAACACCTACACTCCCACACTGACCATCCCAAACACCTACACTCCCACACTGACCATCCCAAACTCCTACACTCCCACACTGACCATCCCAAACTCCTACACTCCCACACTGACCATCCCAAACACCTACACTCCCACACTGACCATCTCAAACTCCTACACTCCCACACTGACCATCACAAACACCAACACTCCCACACTGACCATCCCAAACACCAACACTCCCACACTGACCATCCCAAACACCTACATTCTCACACTGATCATCCCAAACACCTACGCTCCCACACTGACCATCGCAAACACCAACACTCCCACACTGACCATCCCAAACACCTACACTCCCACACTGACCATCCCAAACACCGACACTCCCACACTGACCATCTCAAACTCCTACACTCCCACACTGACCATCACAAACACCTACACTCCCACACTGACCATCCCAAACTCCGACACTCCCACACTGACCATCCCAAACTCCTACATTCCCACACTGACCATCCCAAACTCCTACACTCCCACACTGACCATCGCAAACACCTACACTCCCACACTGACCATCCCAAACTCCTACACTCCCACACTGACCATCGCAAACTCCTACACTCCCACACTGACCATCGCAAACTCCCACACTCCCACACTGACCATCCCAAACGCCTACACTCCCACACTGACCATCGCAAACACCTACACTCCCACACTGACCATCCCAAACACCTACACTCCCACACTGACCATCGCAAACACCTACACTCCCACACTGACCATCGCAAACACCTGCACTCCCAGACTGACCATCGCAAACTCCGACGCTTCCACACTGACCATCCCAAACACCTACGCTCCCACACTGACCATCGCAAACACCTACACTCCCACACTGACCATCCCAAACTCCTACACTCCCACACTGACCATCGCAAACACCTACACTCCCACACTGACCATCCCAAACACCTACACTCGCACACTGACCATCGCAAACACCTGCACTCCCAGACTGACCGTCGCAAACTCCTACGCTCCCACACTGACCATCCCAAACACCTACACTCCCACACTGACCATCGCAAACACCTGCACTCCCACACTGACCATCCCAAACACCTACACTCCCACACTGACCATTCCAAACTCCTACACTCCCACACTGACCATACCAAACTCCGACACTCCCACACTGACCATCGCAAACTCCTACACTCCCACACTGACCATCCCAAACTCCTACACTCCCACACTGACCATCCCAAACACCTACACACCCACACTGACCATCGCAAACACCTACACTCCCACACTGACCATCCCAAACACCAACACTCCCACACTGACCATCCCAAACACCTACACTCTCACACTGACCATCCCAAACACCTACGCTCCCACACTGACCATCGCAAACACCAACACTCCCACACTGACCATCCCAAACACCTACACTCCCACACTGACCATCCCAAACACCGACACTCCCACACTGACCATCTCAAACTCCTACACTCCCACACTGACCATCACAAACACCTACACTCCCACACTGACCATCCCAAACTCCGACACTCCCACACTGACCATCCCAAACTCCTACATTCCCACACTGACCATTCCAAACTCCTACACTCCCACACTGACCATCGCAAACACCTACACTCCCACACTGACCATCCCAAACTCCTACACTCCCACACTGACCATCGCAAACTCCTACACTCCCACACTGACCATCGCAAACTCCCACACTCCCACACTGACCATCCCAAACACCTACACTCCCACACTGACCATCCCAAACACCTACACTCCCACACTGACCATCTCAAACTCCTACACTCCCACAGTGACCATCGCAAACTCCTGCACACCCACACTGACCATCCCAAACACCTACACTCGCACACTGACCATCGCAAACTCCTACACTCCCACACTGACCATCGCAAACACCTGCACTCCCACACTGACCATCGCAAACTCCGACACTCCCACACTGACCATCGCAAACTCCGACACTCCCACACTGACCATCCCAAACACCTACACTCCCACACTGACCATCGCAAACACCTGCACTCCCACACTGACCATCGCAAACTCCGACACTCCCACACTGACCATCCCAAACACCTACACTCCCACACTGACCATCGCAAACTCCGACACTCCCACACTGACCATCCCAAACACCTACACTCGCACACTGACCATCGCAAACACCTACACTCCCACACTGACCATCGCAAACACTTACACTCCCACACTGACCATCCCAAACTCCTACACTCCCACAATGACCATCCCAAACTCCTACACTCCCACAGTGACCATCGCAAACTCCGACACTCCCACACTGACCATCGCAAACTCCTACACTCCCACACTGACCATCGCAAACTCCTACACTCCCACACTGACCATCGCAGACACCTGCACTCCCACACTGACCATCCCAAACACCTGCACTCGCACACTGACCATCGCAAACACCTACACTCCCACACTGACCATCGCAAACTCCGACACTCCCACACTGACCATCCCAAACTCCTACACTCCCACACTGACCATCCCAAACTCCTACACTCCCACACTGACCATCGCAAACTCCGACACTCCCACACTGACCATCGCAAACTCCTACACTCCCACACTGACCATCGCAGACACCTGCACTCCCACACTGACCATCGCAAACACCTACACTCCCACACTGACCATCCCAAACACCTACACTCCCACACTGACCATCCCAAACTCCTACACTCCCACACTGACCATCCCAAACTCCTACACTCCCACACTGACCATCCCAAACACCTACACTCCCACACTGACCATCTCAAACTCCTACACTCCCACACTGACCATCACAAACACCAACACTCCCACACTGACCATCCCAAACACCAACACTCCCACACTGACCATCCCAAACACCTACACTCTCACACTGACCATCCCAAACACCTACGCTCCCACACTGACCATCGCAAACACCAACACTCCCACACTGACCATCCCAAACACCAACACTCCCACACTGACCATCCCAAACACCTACACTCTCACACTGACCATCCCAAACACCTACGCTCCCACACTGACCATCGCAAACACCAACACTCCCACACTGACCATCCCAAACACCTACACTCCCACAGTGACCATCGCAAACTCCTGCACACCCACACTGACCATCCCAAACACCTACACTCGCACACTGACCATCGCAAACTCCTACACTCCCACACTGACCATCGCAAACTCCGACACTCCCAAACTGACCATCCCAAACACCTACACTCGCACACTGACCATCGCAAACACCTACACTCCCACACTGACCATCGCAAACACTTACACTCCCACACTGACCATCCCAAACTCCTACACTCCCACACTGACCATCGCAAACTCCGACACTCCCACACTAACCATCGCAAACTCCTACACTCCCACACTGACCATCGCAAACTCCTACACTCCCACACTGACCATCGCAGACACCTGCACTCCCACACTGACCATCCCAAACACCTGCACTCGCACACTGACCATCGCAAACACCTACACTCCCACACTGACCATCCCAAACACCTACACTCCCACACTGACCATCCCAAACTCCTGCACTCCCACACTGACCATCCCAAACTCCTACACTCCCACACTGACCATCCCAAACTCCTACACTCCCACACTGACCATCCCAAACACCTACACTCCCACACTGACCATCTCAAACTCCTACACTCCCACACTGACCATCACAAACACCAACACTCCCACACTGACCATCCCAAACACCAACACTCCCACACTGACCATCCCAAACACCTACACTCTCACACTGACCATCCCAAACACCTACGCTCCCACACTGACCATCGCAAACACCAACACTCCCACACTGACCATCCCAAACACCTACACTCCCACACTGACCATCCCAAACACCGACACTCCCACACTGACCATCTCAAACTCCTACACTCCCACACTGACCATCACAAACACCTACACTCCCACACTGACCATCCCAAACTCCGACACTCCCACACTGACCATCCCAAACTCCTACATTCCCACACTGACCATCCCAAACTCCTACACTCCCACACTGACCATCGCAAACACCTACACTCCCACACTGACCATCCCAAACACCTACACTCCCACACTGACCATCGCAAACTCCTACACTCCCACACTGACCATCGCAAACTCCCACACTCCCACACTGACCATCCCAAACACCTACACTCCCACACTGACCATCCCAAACACCTACACTCCCACACTGACCATCTCAAACTCCTACACTCCCACAGTGACCATCGCAAACTCCTGCACACCCACACTGACCATCCCAAACACCTACACTCGCACACTGACCATCGCAAACTCCTACACTCCCACACTGACCATCGCAAACTCCGACACTCCCACACTGACCATCCCAAACACCTACACTCGCACACTGACCATCGCAAACACCTACACTCCCACACTGACCATCGCAAACACTTACACTCCCACACTGACCATCCCAAACTCCTACACTCCCACACTGACCATCCCAAACTCCTACACTCCCACAGTGACCATCGCAAACTCCGACACTCCCACACTGACCATCGCAAACTCCTACACTCCCACACTGACCATCGCAAACTCCTACACTCCCACACTGACCATCGCAGACACCTGCACTCCCACACTGACCATCCCAAACACCTGCACTCGCACACTGACCATCGCAAACACCTACACTCCCACACTGACCATCCCAAACACCTACACTCCCACACTGACCATCCCAAACTCCTACACTCCCACACTGACCATCCCAAACTCCTACACTCCCACACTGACCATCCCAAACACCTACACTCCCACACTGACCATCTCAAACTCCTACACTCCCACACTGACCATCACAAACACCAACACTCCCACACTGACCATCCCAAACACCAACACTCCCACACTGACCATCCCAAACACCTACATTCTCACACTGACCATCCCAAACACCTACGCTCCCACACTGACCATCGCAAACACCAACACTCCCACACTGACCATCCCAAACACCTACACTCCCACACTGACCATCCCAAACACCGACACTCCCACACTGACCATCTCAAACTCCTACACTCCCACACTGACCATCACAAACACCTACACTCCCACACTGACCATCCCAAACTCCGACACTCCCACACTGACCATCCCAAACTCCTACATTCCCACACTGACCATCCCAAACTCCTACACTCCCACACTGACCATCGCAAACACCTACACTCCCACACTGACCATCCCAAACTCCTACACTCCCACACTGACCATCGCAAACTCCCACACTCCCACACTGACCATCCCAAACGCCTACACTCCCACACTGACCATCGCAAACACCTACACTCCCACACTGACCATCGCAAACACCTACACTCCCACACTGACCATCGCAAACACCTACACTCCCACACTAACCATCGCAAACACCTGCACTCCCAGACTGACCATCGCAAACTCCGGCGCTTCCACACTGACCATCCCAAACACCTACGCTCCCACACTGACCATCGCAAACACCTACACTCCCACACTGACCATCCCAAACTCCTACACTCCCACACTGACCATCGCAAACACCTACACTCCCACACTGACCATCCCAAACACCGACACTCGCACACTGACCATCGCAAACACCTGCACTCCCAGACTGACCGTCGCAAACTCCTACGCTCCCACACTGACCATCCCAAACACCTACACTCCCACACTGACCATCGCAAACACCTGCACTCCCACACTGACCATCCCAAACACCTACACTCCCACACTGACCATTCCAAACTCCTACACTCCCACACTGACCATACCAAACTCCGACACTCCCACACTGACCATCGCAAACTCCTACACTCCCACACTGACCATCCCAAACTCCTACACTCCCACACTGACCATCCCAAACACCTACACACCCACACTGACCATCGCAAACACCTACACTCCCACACTGACCATCCCAAACACTTACACTCCCACACTGACCATCCCAAACACCAACACTCCCACACTGACCATCCCAAACACCTACACTCTCACACTGACCATCCCAAACACCTACGCTCCCACACTGACCATCGCAAACACCAACACTCCCACACTGACCATCCCAAACACCTACACTCCCACACTGACCATCCCAAACACCGACACTCCCACACTGACCATCTCAAACTCCTACACTCCCACACTGACCATCACAAACACCTACACTCCCACACTGACCATCCCAAACTCCGACACTCCCACACTGACCATCCCAAACTCCTACATTCCCACACTGACCATCCCAAACTCCTACACTCCCACACTGACCATCGCAAACACCTACACTCCCACACTGACCATCCCAAACTCCTACACTCCCACACTGACCATCGCAAACTCCTACACTCCCACACTGACCATCGCAAACTCCCACACTCCCACACTGACCATCCCAAACACCTACACTCCCACACTGACCATCCCAAACACCTACACTCCCACACTGACCATCTCAAACTCCTACACTCCCACAGTGACCATCGCAAACTCCTGCACACCCACACTGACCATCCCAAACACCTACACTCGCACACTGACCATCGCAAACTCCTACACTCCCACACTGACCATCGCAAACTCCGACACTCCCACACTGACCATCGCAAACACCTACACTCCCACACTGACCATCCCAAACACCTACACTCGCACACTGACCATCGCAAACACCTACACTCCCACACTGACCATCGCAAACACTTACACTCCCACACTGACCATCCCAAACTCCTACACTCCCACACTGACCATCGCAAACTCCGACACTCCCACACTGACCATCGCAAACTCCTACACTCCCACACTGACCATCGCAAACTCCTACACTCCCACACTGACCATCGCAGACACCTGCACTCCCACACTGACCATCCCAAACACCTGCACTCGCACACTGACCATCGCAAACACCTACACTCCCACACTGACCATCCCAAACACCTACACTCCCACACTGACCATCCCAGCTCCTACACTCCCACACTGACCATCCCAAACTCCTACACTCCCACACTGACCATCCCAAACACCTACACTCCCACACTGACCATCTCAAACTCCTACACTCCCACACTGACCATCACAAACACCAACACTCCCACACTGACCATCCCAAACACCAACACTCCCACACTGACCATCCCAAACACCTACATTCTCACACTGACCATCCCAAACTCCTACACTCCCACACTGACCATCGCAAACACCAACACTCCCACACTGACCATCCCAAACACCTACACTCCCACACTGACCATCCCAAACACCGACACTCCCACACTGACCATCTCAAACTCCTACACTCCCACACTGACCATCACAAACACCTACACTCCCACACTGACCATCCCAAACTCCGACACTCCCACACTGACCATCCCAAACTCCTACATTCCCACACTGACCATCCCAAACTCCTACACTCCCACACTGACCATCGCAAACACCTACACTCCCACACTGACCATCCCAAACTCCTACACTCCCACACTGACCATCGCAAACTCCTGCACTCCCACACTGACTATCGCAAACTCCCACACTCCCACACTGACCATCCCAAACGCCTACACTCCCACACTGACCATCGCAAACACCTACACTCCCACACTGACCATCCCAAACTCCTACATTCCCACACTGACCATCCCAAACTCCTACACTCCCACACTGACCATCGCAAACACCTACACTCCCACACTGACCATCGCAAACACCTACACTCCCACACTGACCATCGCAAACACCTGCACTCCCAGACTGACCATCGCAAACTCCGACGCTTCCACACTGACCATCCCAAACACCTACGCTCCCACACTGACCATCGCAAACACCTACACTCCCACACTGACCATCCCAAACTCCTACACTCCCACACTGACCATCGCAAACACCTACACTCCCACACTGACCATCCCAAACACCTACACTCGCACACTGACCATCGCAAACACCTGCACTCCCAGACTGACCGTCGCAAACTCCTACGCTCCCACACTGACCATCCCAAACACCTACACTCCCACACTGACCATCGCAAACACCTGCACTCCCACACTGACCATCCCAAACACCTACACTCCCACACTGACCATTCCAAACTCCTACACTCCCACACTGACCATACCAAACTCCGACACTCCCACACTGTCCATCGCAAACTCCTACACTCCCACACTGACCATCCCAAACTCCTACACTCCCACACTGACCATCCCAAACACCTACACACCCACACTGACCATCGCAAACACCTACACTCCCACACTGACCATCCCAAACACTTACACTCCCACACTGACCATCCCAAACTCCTACACTCCCACACTGACCATCCCAAACACCGACACTCCCACACTGACCATCCCAAACACCTACACTCCCACACTGACCATCCCAAACACCTACACTCCCACACTGACCATCCCAAACTCCTACACTCCCACACTGACCATCGCAAACACCTACACTCCCACACTGACCATCCCAAACACTTACACTCCCACACTGACCATCCCAAACTCCTACACTCCCACACTGACCATCCCAAACACCTACACTCCCACACTGACCATCCCAAACACCTACACTCCCACACTGACCATGCCAAACTCCTACACTCCCACACTGACCATCCCAAACACCTACACTCCCACACTGACCATCCCAAACACCTACACTCCCACACTGACCATCCCAAACTCCTACACTCCCACACTGACCATCCCAAACACCTACACTCCCACACTGACCATCCCAAACACCTACACTCCCACACTGACCATCCCAAACACCTACACTCCCACACTGACCATCCCAAACACCTCCACTCTCACACTGACCATCCCAAACACCTACACTCCCACACTGACCATCCCAAACACCTACACTCCCACACTGACCATCCCAAACACCTACACTCCCACACTGACCATCCCAAACACCTCCACTCTCACACTGACCATCCCAAACACCTACACTCCCACACTGACCATCCCAAACTCCTACACTCCCACACTGACCATCCCAAACACCTACACTCCCACACTGACCATGCCAAACTCCTACACTCCCACACTGACCATCACAAACAACTACACTCCCACACTGACCATCGCAAACACCTACACTCCCACACTGACCATCCCAAACTCCTGCACACCCACACTGACCATTCCAAACTCCTACACTCCCACACTGACCATACCAAACTCCTACACTCCCACACTGACCATCGCAAACTCCGACACTCCCACACTGACCATCCCAAACTCCTACACTCCCACACTGACCATCCCAAACACCTACACTCCCACACTGACCATCGCAAACACCTACACTCCCACACTGACCATCCCAAACTCCTACACTCTCACACTGACCATCCCAAACACCGACACTCCCACACTGACCATCGCAAACTCCTACACTCCCAAACTGACCATCCCAAACACCTACACTCCCACACTGACCATCGCAAACACCTACACTCCCACACTGACCATCCCAAACACCTACACTCCCACACTCACCATCGCAAACTCCTACACTCCCACACTGACCATCGCAAACACCTACACTCCCACACTGACCGTCTCAAACTCCTACACTCCCACACTGACCATCACAAACACCTACACTCCCACACTGACCATCCCAAACACCTACACTCCCACACTGACCGTCTCAAACTCCTACACTCCCACACTGACCATCGCAAACTCCTACACTCCCACACTGACCATCCCAAACTCCTACACTCCCACACTGACCATCCCAAACACCTACACTCCCACACTGACCATCCCAAACTCCTACACTCTCACACTGACCATCCCAAACACCTGCACTCCCACACTGACCATCCCAAACACCTACACTCCCACACTGACCATCCCAAACACCTACACTCCCACACTGACCATCCCAAACTCCTACACTCCCACACTGACCATCCCAAACACCTACACTCCCACACTGACCATCCCAAACACCTACACTCCCACACTGACCATCCCAAACTCCTACACTCCCACACTGACCATCCCAAACTCCGACACTCCCACACTGACCATCCCAAACTCCTACACTCCCACACTGACCATCCCAAACACCGACACTCCCACACTGACCATCCCAAACTCCTACACTGACCATCCCAAACTCCTACACTCCCACACTGACCATCGCAAACTCCTACACTCCCACACTGACCATCGCAAACACCTGCACTCCCACACTGACCATCGCAAACACCTACACTCCCACACTGACCATCCCAAACTCCTACACTCCCACACTGACGATCCCAAACACCTACACTCCCACACTGACCATCCCAAACACTTACACTCCCACACTGACCATCCCAAACTCCTACACTCCCACACTGACCATCCCAAACACCTGCACTCCCACACTGACCATCCCAAACACCTACACTCCCACACTGACCATCCCAAACACCTACACTCCCACACTGACCATCCCAAACTCCTACACTCCCACACTGACCATCCCAAACACCTACACTCCCACACTGACCATCCCAAACACCTACACTCCCACACTGACCATCCCAAACTCCTACACTCCCACACTGACCATCCCAAACTCCTGCACTCCCACACTGACCATCGCAAACACCTACACTCCCACACTGACCATCCCAAACTCCTACACTCCCACACTGACCATCGCAAACTCCTACACTCCCACACTGACCATCGCAAACTCCTACACTCTCACACTGACCATCCCAGACACCTGCACTCCCACACTGACCATCCCAAACACCTACACTCCCACACTGACCATCCCAAACACCTACACTCCCACACTGACCATCCCAAACACCGACACTCCCACACTGACCAATCCAAACTCCTACACTCCCACACTGACCATCCCAAACTCCGACACTCCCACACTGACCATCCCAAACTCCTACACTCCCACACTGACCAATCCAAACTCCTACACTCCCACACTGACCATCCCAAACACCGACACTCCCACACTGACCATCCCAAACTCCTACACTCCCACACTGACCATCCCAAACACCGACACTCCCACACTGACCATCCCAAACTCCTACACTGACCATCCCAAACTCTTACACTCCCACACTGACCATCCCAAACACCGACACTCCCACACTGACCATCCCAAACTCCTACACTGACCATCCCAAACTCCTACACTCCCACACTGACCATCGCAAACTCCCACACTGACCATCCCAAACTCCTACACTCCCACACTGACCATCCCAAACAACTACACTCCCACACTGACCATCGCAAACTCCTACACTCCCACACTGACCATCCCAAACTCCTACACTCCCACACTGACCATCCCAAACACCTACACTCGCACAGTGACCATCGCAAACACCTACACTCCCACACTGACCATCCCAAACACCTACACTCCCACACTGACCATCGCAAACACCTACACTCCCACACTGACCATCCCAAACACCTACACTCCCACACTGACCATCCCAAACACCTACACTCCCACACTGACCATCCCAAACACCGACACTCCCACACTGACCATCTCAAACACCTACACTCCCACACTGACCATCCCAAACACCTGCACTCGCACACTGACCATCGCAAACACCTACACTCCCACACTGACCATCCCAAACTCCTACACTCCCACACTGACCATCGCAAACACCGACACTCCAACACTTACCATCGCAAACTCCTGCACTCCCACACTGACCATCGCAAACTCCTACACTCCCACACTGACCATCGCAGACACCTACACTCCCACACTGACCATCCCAAACACCTACACTCGCACACTGACCATCGCAAACACCTGCACTCCCAAACTGACCATCCCAAACTCCTACACTCGCACACTGACCATCCCAAACACCTACACTCCCACACTGACCATCGCAAACTCCTACACTCCCACACTGACCATCCCAAACACCTACACTCCCACACTGACCATCCCAAACACCTACACTCCCACACTGACCATCGCAAACACCTACACTCCCACACTGACCATCCCAAACACCTACACTCCCACACTGACCATCCCAAACACCTACACTCCCACACTGACCATCCCAAACACCGACACTCCCACACTGACCATCTCAAACACCTACACTCCCACACTGACCATCCCAAACACCTGCACTCGCACACTGACCATCGCAAACACCTACACTCCCACACTGACCATCCCAAACTCCTACACTCCCACACTGACCATCGCAAACACCGACACTCCAACACTTACCATCGCAAACTCCTGCACTCCCACACTGACCATCGCAAACTCCTACACTCCCACACTGACCATCGCAGACACCTACACTCCCACACTGACCATCCCAAACACCTACACTCGCACACTGACCATCGCAAACACCTGCACTCCCAAACTGACCATCCCAAACTCCTACACTCGCACACTGACCATCCCAAACACCTACACTCCCACACTGACCATCGCAAACTCCTACACTCCCACACTGACCATCCCAAACACCTACACTCCCACACTGACCATCCCAAACACCTACACTCCCACACTGACCATCTCAAACTCCTACACTCCCACACTGACCATCACAAACACCTACACTCCCACACTGACCATCCCAAACTCCTACACTCCCACACTGACCATCCCAAACTCCTACATTCCCACACTGACCATCCCAAACTCCTACACTCCCACACTGACCATCGCAAACACCTACACTCCCACACTGACCATCGCAAACACCTACACTCCCACACTGACCATCCCAAACTCCTACACTCCCACACTGACCATCCCAAACTCCTACACTCCCACACTGACCATCGCAAACTCCTACACTCCCACACTGACCATCCCAAACACCTACACTCCCACACTGACCATCCCAAACACCTACACTCCCACACTGACCATCCCAAACACCTACACTCCCACACTGACCATCCCAAACTCCTACACTCCCACACTGACCATCGCAAACTCCTACACTCCCAGACTGACCATCGCAAACTCCTACACTCCCACACTGACCATCCCAAACACCTACACTCCCACACTGACCATCCCAAACACCTGCACTCCCACACTGACCATCCCAAACTCCTACACTCCCACACTGACGATCCCAAACACCTACACTCCCACACTGACCATCCCAAACACTTACACTCCCACACTGACCATCCCAAACTCCTACACTCCCACACTGACCATCCCAAACACCTGCACTCCCACACTGACCATCCCAAACACCTACACTCCCACACTGACCATCCCAAACACCTACACTCCCACACTGACCATCCCAAACTCCTACACTCCCACACTGACCATCCCAAACACCTACACTCCCACACTGACCATCCCAAACTCCTACACTCCCACACTGACCATCCCAAACACCTACACTCCCACACTGACCATCCCAAACACCTACACTCCCACACTGACCATCCCAAACACCTACACTCTCACACTGACCATCCCAAACACCTACACTCCCACACTGACCATCCCAAACACCTGCACTCTCACACTGACCATCCCAAACACCAACACTCCCACACTGACCATCCCAACCACCAACACTCCCACACTGACCATCGCAAACTCCTACACTCCCACACTGACCATCGCAAACACCTACACTCCCACACTGACCATCCCAAACTTCTACACTCCCACACTGACCATCGCAAACACCTGCACTCCCACACTGACCATCACAAACAACTACACTCCCACACTGACCATCGCAAACACCTACACTCCCACACTGACCATCCCAAACTCCTACACTCCCACACTGACCATCACAAACAACTACACTCCCACACTGACCATCGCAAACACCTACACTCGCACACTGACCATCCCAAACACCTACACTCCCACACTGACCATCGCAAACTCCTACACTCCCACACTGACCATCCCAAACTCCTACACTCCCATACTGACCATCCCAAACACCTACACACCCACACTGACCATCGCAAACACCTACACTCCCACACTGACCATCCCAAACACTTACACTCCCACACTGACCATCCCAAACTCCTACACTCCCACACTGACCATCCCAAACACCTACACTCCCACACTGACCATCCCAAACACCTACACTCCCACACTGACCATCCCAAACACCTACACTCCCACACTGACCATCCCAAACTCCTACACTCCCACACTGACCATCGCAAACACCTACACTCCCACACTGACCATCCCAAACACTTACACTCCCACACTGACCATCCCAAACTCCTACACTCCCACACTGACCATCCCAAACTCCTACACTCCCACACTGACCATCGCAAACTCCTACACTCCCACACTGACCATCCCAAACTCCTACACTCCCACACTGACCATCCCAAACACCTACACTCGCACACTGACCATCCCAAACACCTACACTCCCACACTGACCATCCCAAACACCTACACTCCCACACTGACCATCCCAAACACCTGCACTCTCACACTGACCATCCCAAACACCTACACTCCCACACTGACCATCGCAAACACCAACACTCCCACACTGACCATCCCAACCACCAACACTCCCACACTGACCATCGCAAACTCCTGCACTCCCACACTGACCATCGCAAACACCTACACTCCCACACTGACCATCCCAAACTCCTACACTCCCACACTGACCATCCCAAACTCCTACACTCCCACACTGACCATCACAAACAACTACACTCCCACACTGACCATCGCAAACACCTACACTCCCACACTGACCATCCCAAACTCCTGCACACCCACACTGACCATTCCAGACTCCTACACTCCCACACTGACCATACCAAACTCCTACACTCCCACACTGACCATCGCAAACTCCTACACTCCCACACTGACCATCCCAAACTCCTACACTCCCACACTGACCATCCCAAACACCTACACTCCCACACTGACCATCGCAAACACCTGCACTCCCACACTGACCATCCCAAACACCTACACTCCCAAACTGACCATCCCAAACTCCTGCACTCGCCCACTGACCATCCCAAACACCTACACTCCCACACTGACCATCGCAAACTCCTACACTCCCACACTGACCATCCCAAACACCTACACTCCCACACTGACCATCCCAAACACCGACACTCCCACACTGACCATCTCAAACTCCTACACTCCCACACTGACCATCACAAACACCTACACTCCCACACTGACCATCCCAAACTCCGACACTCCCACACTGACCATCCCAAACTCCTACATTCCCACACTGACCATCCCAAACTCCTACACTCCCACACTGACCATCGCAAACACCTACACTCCCACACTGACCATCCCAAACTCCTACACTCCCACACTGACCATCGCAAACTCCTACACTCCCACACTGACCATCGCAAACTCCCACACTCCCACACTGACCATCCCAAACGCCTACACTCCCACACTGACCATCGCAAACACCTACACTCCCACACTGACCATCGCAAACACCTACACTCCCACACTGACCATCGCAAACACCTACACTCCCACACTGACCATCGCAAACACCTGCACTCCCAGAATGACCATCGCAAACTCCGACGCTTCCACACTGACCATCCCAAACACCTACGCTCCCACACTGACCATCGCAAACACCTGCACTCCCAGACTGACCATCGCAAACTCCTACGCTCCCACACTGACCATCCCAAACACCTACACTCCCACACTGACCATCGCAAACACCTACACTCCCACACTGACCATCCCAAACACCTACACTCCCATACTGACCATCCCAAACACCTACACTCCCATACTGACCATCCCAAACACCTACACTCTCACACTGACCATCCCAAACACCGACACTCCCACACTGACCATCGCAAACACCAACACTCCCACACTGACCATCCCAACCACCAACACTCCCACACTGACCATCGCAAACTCCGACACTCCCACACTGACCATCGCAAACACCTACACTCCCACACTGACCATCCCAAACTCCTACACTCCCACACTGACCATCCCAAACTCCTACACTCCCACACTGACCATCACAAACAACTACACTCCCACACTGACCATCGCAAACACCTACACTCCCACACTGACCATCCCAAACTCCTGCACCCCCACACTGACCATTCCAAACTCCTACACTCCCACACTGACCATCGCAAACTCCTACACTCCCACACTGACCATCCCAAACTCCTACACTCCCACACTGACCATCCCAAACACCTACACTCGCACACTGACCATCCCAAACACCTACACTCCCACACTGACCATCCCAAACACCTACACTCCCACACTGACCATCCCAAACACCTGCACTCTCACACTGACCATCCCAAACACCTACACTCCCACACTGACCATCGCAAACACCTACACTCCCACACTGACCATCCCAAACACCTGCACTCTCACACTGACCATCCCAAACACCTGCACTCTCACACTGACCATCCCAAACACCTACACTCCCACACTGACCATCGCAAACTCCTACACTCCCACACTGACCATCGCAAACACCTACACTCCCACACTGACCATCCCAAACTCCTACACTCCCACACTGACCATCCCAAACTCCGACACTCCCACACTGACCATCACAAACAACTACACTCCCACACTGACCATCGCAAACACCTACACTCCCACACTGACCATCCCAAACTCCTGCACACCCACACTGACCATTCCAAACTCCGACACTCCCACACTGACCATACCAAACTCCTACACTCCCACACTGACCATCGCAAACTCCTACACTCCCACACTGACCATCCCAAACTCCTGCACTCCCACACTGACCATCCCAAACACCTACACTCCCACACTGACCATCGCAAACACCTACACTCCCACACTGACCATCCCAAACTCCTACACTCTCACACTGACCATCCCAAACACCGACACTCCCACACTGACCATCGCAAACTCCTACACTCCCACACTGACCATCCCAAACACCTACACTCCCACACTGACCATCCCAAACACCTACACTCCCACACTGACCATCGCAAACACCTACACTCCCACACTGACCATCCCAAACACCTACACTCCCACACTCACCATCGCAAACTCCTACACTCCCACACTGACCATCGCAAACACCTGCACTCCCACACTGACCATCCCAAACACCTACACTCCCACACTGACCATCCCAAACACCTACACTCCCACACTGACCGTCTCAAACTCCTACACTCCCACACTGACCATCACAAACACCGACACTCCCACACTGACCATCCCAAACACCTACACTCCCACACTGACCGTCTCAAACTCCTACACTCCCACACTGACCATCGCAAACTCCTACACTCCCACACTGACCATCCCAAACTCCTACACTCCCACACTGACCATCCCAAACACCTACACTCCCACACTGACCATCCCAAACACCTACACTCCCACACTGACCATCCCAAACTCCTACACACCCACACTGACGATCCCAAACACCTACACTCCCACACTGACCATCCCAAACACTTACACTCCCACACTGACCATCCCAAACTCCTACACTCCCACACTGACCATCCCAAACACCAACACTCCCACACTGACCATCCCAAACACCTACACTCCCACACTGACCATCCCAAACACCTACACTCCCACACTGACCATCCCAAACTCCTACACTCCCACACTGACCATCCCAAACACCTACACTCCCACACTGACCATCCCAAACTCCTACACTCCCACACTGACCATCCGAAACACCTACACTCCCACACTGACCATCCCAAACACCTGCACTCCCACACTGACCATCCCAAACACCTACACTCTCACACTGACCATCCCAAACACCTACACTCCCACACTGACCATCCCAAACACCTACACTCTCACACTGACCATCCCAAACACCAACACTCCCACACTGACCATCCCAACCACCAACACTCCCACACTGACCATCGCAAACTCCTACACTCCCACACTGACCATCGCAAACACCTACACTCCCACACTGACCATCCCAAACTTCTACACTCCCACACTGACCATCCCAAACAACTACACTCCCACACTGACCATCGCAAACACCTACACTCCCACACTGACCATCCCAAACTCCCGCACACCCAGACTGACCATTCCAAACTCCTGCACTCCCACACTGACCATACCAAACTCCTACACTCCCACACTGACCATCGCAAACTCCTACACTCCCACACTGACCATCCCAAACTCCTACACTCCCACACTGACCATCCCAAACACCTACACTCCCACACTGACCATCCCAAACACCTGCACTCCCACACTGACCATCCCAAACTCCGACACTCCCACACTGACCATCGCAAACACCTACACTCCCACACTGACCATCCCAAACACTTACACTCCCACACTGACCATCCCAAACTCCTACACTCCCACACTGACCATCCCAAACACCTACACTCCCACACTGACCATCCCAAACACCTACACTCCCACACTGACCATCCCAAACTCCTACACTCCCACACTGACCATCCCAAACACCTACACTCCCACACTGACCATCCCAAACACCTACACTCCCACACTGACCATCCCAAACACCTACACTCCCACACTGACCATCCCAAACACCTACACTCCCACATTGACCATCGCAAACACCAACACTCCCACACTGACCATCCCAACCACCAACACTCCCACACTGACCATCGCAAACTCCTACACTCCCACACTTACCATCCCAAACACCTACACTCCCACAGTGACCATCCCAAACTCCTACACTCCCACACTGACCATCCCAAACTCCTACACTCCCACACTGACCATCACAAACAACTACACTCCCACACTGACCATCGCAAACACCTGCACTCCCACACTGACCATCCCAAACTCCTGCACACCCACACTGACCATTCCAAACTCCTACACTCCCACACTGACCATCGCAAACTCCTACACTCCCACACTGACCATCCCAAACACCTACACTCCCACACTGACCATCGCAAACACCTACACTCCCACACTGACCATCCCAAACTCCTACACTCTCACACTGACCATCCCAAACACCGACACTCCCACACTGACCATCGCAAACTCCAACACTCCCACACTGACCATCCCAAACACCTACACTCCCACACTGACCATCGCAAACACCGACACTCCCACACTGACCATCCCAAACTCCTACACTGACCATCCCAAACTCCTACACTCCCACACTGACCATCGCAAACTCCCACACTGACCATCCCAAACTCCTACACTCCCACACTGACCATCGCAAACACCTACACTCCCACACTGACCATCGCAAACACCTACACTCCCACACTAACCATCGCAAACACCTACACTCCCACACTGACCATCGCAAACACCTGCACTCCCAGACTGACCATCGCAAACTCCTACGCTCCCACACTGACCATCCCAAACACCTACACTCCCACACTGACCATCCCAAACACCTACACTCCCACACTGACCATCCCAAACACCTACACTCCCACACTGACCATCCCAAACACCTACACTCCCACACTGACCATCCCAAACACCTACACTCTCACACTGACCATCCCAAACACCTACACTCCCACACTGACCATCGCAAACACCAACACTCCCACACTGACCATCCCAACCACCAACACTCCCACACTGACCATACCAAACTCCTACACTCCCACACTGACCATCGCAAACACCTGCACTCCCACACTGACCATCCCAAACTCCTACACTCCCACACTGACCATCCCAAACTCCTACACTCCCACACTGACCATCCCAAACAACTACACTCCCACACTGACCATCCCAAACAACTACACTCCCACACTGACCATCCCAAACTCCGACACTCCCACACTGACCATCGCAAACACCTACACTCCCACACTGACCATCCCAAACTCTTGCACACCCACACTGACCATACCAAACTCCTACACTCCCACACTGACCATCCCAAACTCTTGCACACCCACACTGACCATTCCAAACTCCTACACTCCCACACTGACCATACCAAACTCCTACACACCCACACTGACCATCGCAAACTCCTACACTCCCACACTGACCATCCTAAACACCTACACTCCCACACTGACCATCGCAAACACCGACACTCCCACACTGACCATCCCAAACTCCTACACTCTCACACTGACCATCCCAAACACCGACACTCCCACACTGACCATCGCAAACTCCTACACTCCCACACTGACCATCCCAAACACCGACACTCCCACACTGACCATCGCAAACTCCTACACTCTCACACTGACCATCCCAAACACCGACACTCCCACACTGACCATCCCAAACTCCTGCACTCCCACACTGACCATCCCAAACACCTACACTCCCACACTGACCATCGCAAACTCCTACACTCCCACACTGACCATCCCAAACAACTACACTCCCACACTGACCATCGCAAACACCGACACTCCCACACTGACCATCCCAAACACCTACACTCCCACACTGACCATCCCAAACACCTGCACTCCCACACTCACCATCGCAAACTCCCACACTCCCACACTGACCATCGCAAACTCCTACACTCCCACACTGAGCATCGCAAACACCTACACTCCCACACTGACCATCCCAAACACCTACACTCCCACACTGACCATCCCAAACACCTACACTCCCACACTGACCGTCTCAAACTCCCGCACACCCAGACTGACCATTCCAAACTCCTGCACTCCCACACTGACCATACCAAACTCCTACACTCCCACACTGACCATCGCAAACTCCTACACTCCCACACTGACCATCCCAAACTCCTACACTCCCACACTGACCATCCCAAACACCTACACTCCCACACTGACCATCCCAAACACCTGCACTCCCACACTGACCATCCCAAACTCCGACACTCCCACACTGACCATCGCAAACACCTACACTCCCACACTGACCATCCCAAACACTTACACTCCCACACTGACCATCCCAAACTCCTACACTCCCA
This sequence comes from Heptranchias perlo, assembly GCF_035084215.1. Taxonomy (NCBI): domain Eukaryota; kingdom Metazoa; phylum Chordata; class Chondrichthyes; order Hexanchiformes; family Hexanchidae; genus Heptranchias; species Heptranchias perlo. The sequence goes on along the minus strand of NW_027139933.1, from coordinate 12,949 downwards.
CACTGACCATCCCAAACACCTACACTCCCACACTGACCATCCCAAACACCTACACTCCCACACTGACCATCCCAAACTCCTACACTCCCACACTGACCATCCCAAACACCTACACTCCCACACTGACCATCCCAAACACCTACACTCCCACACTGACCATCCCAAACACCGACACTCCCACACTGACCGTCTCAAACACCTACACTCCCACATTGACCATCGCAAACACCAACACTCCCACACTGACCATCCCAACCACCAACACTCCCACACTGACCATCGCAAACTCCTACACTCCCACACTTACCATCCCAAACACCTACACTCCCACAGTGACCATCCCAAACTCCTACACTCCCACACTGACCATCCCAAACTCCTACACTCCCACACTGACCATCACAAACAACTACACTCCCACACTGACCATCGCAAACACCTGCACTCCCACACTGACCATCCCAAACTCCTGCACACCCACACTGACCATTCCAAACTCCTACACTCCCACACTGACCATCGCAAACTCCTACACTCCCACACTGACCATCCCAAACACCTACACTCCCACACTGACCATCGCAAACACCTACACTCCCACACTGACCATCCCAAACTCCTACACTCTCACACTGACCATCCCAAACACCGACACTCCCACACTGACCATCGCAAACTCCAACACTCCCACACTGACCATCCCAAACACCTACACTCCCACACTGACCATCGCAAACACCGACACTCCCACACTGACCATCCCAAACTCCTACACTGACCATCCCAAACTCCTACACTCCCACACTGACCATCGCAAACTCCCACACTGACCATCCCAAACTCCTACACTCCCACACTGACCATCGCAAACACCTACACTCCCACACTAACCATCGCAAACACCTACACTCCCACACTGACCATCGCAAACACCTGCACTCCCAGACTGACCATCGCAAACTCCTACGCTCCCACACTGACCATCCCAAACACCTACACTCCCACACTGACCATCCCAAACACCTACACTCCCACACTGACCATCCCAAACACCTACACTCCCACACTGACCATCCCAAACACCTACACTCCCACACTGACCATCCCAAACACCTACACTCTCACACTGACCATCCCAAACACCTACACTCCCACACTGACCATCGCAAACACCAACACTCCCACACTGACCATCCCAACCACCAACACTCCCACACTGACCATACCAAACTCCTACACTCCCACACTGACCATCGCAAACACCTGCACTCCCACACTGACCATCCCAAACTCCTACACTCCCACACTGACCATCCCAAACTCCTACACTCCCACACTGACCATCCCAAACAACTACACTCCCACACTGACCATCCCAAACAACTACACTCCCACACTGACCATCCCAAACTCCGACACTCCCACACTGACCATCGCAAACACCTACACTCCCACACTGACCATCCCAAACTCTTGCACACCCACACTGACCATACCAAACTCCTACACTCCCACACTGACCATCCCAAACTCTTGCACACCCACACTGACCATTCCAAACTCCTACACTCCCACACTGACCATACCAAACTCCTACACACCCACACTGACCATCGCAAACTCCTACACTCCCACACTGACCATCCCAAACTCCTACACTCCCATACTGACCATCGCAAACACCGACACTCCCACACTGACCATCCCAAACTCCTACACTCTCACACTGACCATCCCAAACACCGACACTCCCACACTGACCATCGCAAACTCCTACACTCCCACACTGACCATCCCAAACACCGACACTCCCACACTGACCATCGCAAACTCCTACACTCTCACACTGACCATCCCAAACACCGACACTCCCACACTGACCATCCCAAACTCCTGCACTCCCACACTGACCATCCCAAACACCTACACTCCCACACTGACCATCGCAAACTCCTACACTCCCACACTGACCATCACAAACACCTACACTCCCACACTGACCATCCCAAACACCTGCACTCCCACACTCACCATCGCAAACTCCCACACTCCCACACTGACCATCGCAAACTCCTACACTCCCACACTGAGCATCGCAAACACCTACACTCCCACACTGACCATCCCAAACACCTACACTCCCACACTGACCATCCCAAACACCTACACTCCCACACTGACCGTCTCAAACTCCTACACTCCCACACTGACCATCACAAACACCTACACTCCCACACTGACCGTCTCAAACTCCTACACTCCCACACTGACCATCACAAACACCTACACTCCCACACTGACCATCCCAAACACCTACACTCCCACACTGACCATCGCAAACTCCTACACTCCCACACTGACCATCCCAAACACCTACACTCCCACACTGACCATCGCAAACTCCTACACTCCCACACTGACCATCCCAAACACCTACACTCCCACACTGACCATCGCAAACTCCTACACTCCCACACTGACCATCCCAAACACCTACACTCCCACACTGACCATCCCAAACTCCTACACTCCCACACTGACCATCCCAAACTCCTACACTCCCACACTGACCATCGCAAACACCTGCACTCCCACACTGACCATCGCAAACTCCTACACTCCCACACTGACCATCGCAAACTCCTACACTCCCACACTGACCATCGCAAACTCCTACACTCCCACACTGACCATCGCAAACTCCTACACTCCCACACTGACCATCGCAAACTCCTACACTCCCACACTGACCATCGCAAACTCCTACACTCCCACACTGACCATCGCAAACTCCTACACTCCCACACTGACCATCCCAAACTCCTACACTCCCACACTGACCATCCCAAACACCGACACTCCCACACTGACCATCCCAAACACCTACACTCCCACACTGACCATCCCAAACTCCTACACTCCCACACTGACCATCCCAAACTCCTACACTCCCACAGTGACGGTGTCCATCGGTTTACAGGGTCGGTGTCTGTCTGTTTATGGGGTCGGTGTCTGTCTGTTTCCGGGGTCGGTGTCTGTCTGTTTACGGGGTCGGTGTCTGTCTGTTTACGGGGTCGGTGTCTGTCTGTTTACGGGGTCGGTGTCTGTCTTTATGGGGTCGGTGTCTGTCTGTTTACGGGGTCGGTGTCTGTCTGTTTGTGGGGTCGGTGTCTGTCTGTTTATGGGGTCGGTGTCTGTCTGTTTGTGGGGTCGGTGTCTGTCTGATTATGGGGTCGGTGTCTGTCTGTTTATGGGGTCGGTGTCTGTCTGTTTATGGGGTCGGTGTCTGTCTGTTTATGGGGTCGGTGTCTGTCTGTTTATGCGGTCGGTGTCTGTCTGTTTCTGGGGTCGGTGTCTGTCTGTTTCTGGGGTCGGTGTCTGTCTGTTGATGGGGTCGGTGTCTGTCTGTTTCTGGGGTCGGGGTCTGTCTGTTTATGGGGTCGGTGTCTGTCTGATTATGGGGTCGGTGTCTGTCTGTTTATGGGGTCGGTGTCTGTCTGTTTCTGGGGTCGGTGTGTCTGTTTATGGGGTCGGTGTCTGTCTGTTTCTGGGGTCGGTGTCTGTCTGATTATGGGGTCGGTGTCTGTCGGTTTATGGGGTCGGTGTCTGTCTGTTTGTGGGGTCGGTGTCTGTCTGTTTGTGGGGTCGGGGTCTGTCTGTTTGTGGGGTCGGTGTCTGTCTGTCTGTGGGGTCGGTGTCTGTCTGTCTGTTGGGTCGGTGTCTGTCGGTTTGTGGGGTCGGTGTCTGTCTGTTTGTGGGGTCGGTGTCTGTCTGTTGATGGGGTCGGTGTCTGTCTGTTTGTGCGGTCGGTGTCTGTCTGTTTGTGGGGTCGGTGTCTGTCTGTTTGTGGGGTCGGTGTCTGTCTGTTGATGGGGTCGGTGTCTCTCTGTTTGTGGGGTCGGTGTCTGTCTGTTTGTGGGGTCGGTGTCTGTCTGTTTGTGGGGTCGGTGTCTGTCTGTTTATGAGGTCGGTGTCTGTCTGTTTACGGGGTCTGTGTCTGTCTGTTGATGGGGTCGGTGTCTGTCTGTCTGTGGGGTCGGTGTCTGTCTGTCTGTTGGGTCGGTGTCTGTCGGTTTGTGGGGTCGGTGTCTGTCTGTTTGTGGGGTCGGTGTCTGTCTGTTGATGGGGTCGGTGTCTGTCTGTTTGTGCGGTCGGTGTCTGTCTGTTTGTGGGGTCGGTGTCTGTCTGTTTGTGGGGTCGGTGTCTGTCTGTTGATGGGGTCGGTGTCTCTCTGTTTGTGGGGTCGGTGTCTGTCTGTTTGTGGGGTCGGTGTCTGTCTGTTTGTGGGGTCGGTGTCTGTCTGTTTATGAGGTCGGTGTCTGTCTGTTTACGGGGTCTGTGTCTGTCTGTTGATGGGGTCGGTGTCTGTCTGTTTGTGGGGTCGGTGTCTGTCTGTTTGTGGGGTCGGTGTCTGTCTGTTTATGGGGTCGGTGTCTGTCTGTTTATGGGGTCGGTGTCTGTTTGTGGGGTCGGTGTCTGTCTGTTTGTGGGGTCGGTGTCTGTCTGTTTGTGGGGTCGGTGTCTGTCGGTTTATGGGGTCGGTGTCTGTCTGTTTATGGGGTCGGTGTCTGTCCGTTTGTGGGGTCGGTGTCTGTCTGTTTGTGGGGTCTGTGTCTGTCTGTTTGTGGGGTCGGTGTCTGTCTGTTTGTGGGGTCTGTGTCTGTCTGTTTGTGGGGTCGGTGTCTGTCTGTTTGTGGGGTCGGTGTCTGTCTGTTTATGGGGTCGGTGTCTGTCTGTTTATGGGGTCTGTGTCTGTCTGTTTATGGGGTCTGTGTCTGTCGGTTTATGGGGTCGGTGTCTGTCGGTTTATGGGGTCGGTGTCTGTCTGTTTGTGGGGTCTGTGTCTGTCTGTTTGTGGGGTCTGTGTCTGTCGGTTTATGGGGTCGGTGTCTGTCTGTTTATGGGGTCGGTGTCTGTCTGTTTGTGGGGTCGGTGTCTGTCTGTTTATGGGGTCGGTGTCTGTCTGTTTATGGGGTCGGTGTCTGTTTGTGGGGTCGGTGTCTGTCTGTTTATGGGGTCGGTGTCTGTCTGTTTGTGGGGTCGGTGTCTGTCTGTTTATGGGGTCGGTGTCTGTCTGTTTATGGGGTCGGTGTCTGTCTGTTTATGGGGTCTGTGTCTGTCGGTTTATGGGGTCGGTGTCTGTCTGTTTGTGGGGTCTGTGTCTGTCTGTTTGTGGGGTCTGTGTCTGTCTGTTTATGGGGTCTGTGTCTGTCTGTTTGTGGGGTCTGTGTCTGTCTGTTTGTGGGGTCTGTGTCTGTCTGTTTATGGGGTCTGTGTCTGTCTGTTTGTGGGGTCTGTGTCTGTCTGTTTATGGGGTCTGTGTCTGTCTGTTTATGGGGTCTGTGTCTGTCGGTTTATGGGGTCGGTGTCTCGGTTTATGGGGTCGGTGTCTGTCTGTTTATGGGGTCGGTGTCTGTCTGTTTATGGGGTCGGTGTCTGTCTGTTTATGGGGTCGGTGTCTGTCTGTTTGTGGGGTCGGTGTCTGTCTGTTTGTGGGGTCGGTGTCTGTCGGTTTGTGGGGTCGGTGTCTGTCTGTTTGTGGGGTCGGTGTCTGTCTGTTTGTGGGGTCGGTGTCTGTCTGTTTGTGGGGTCGGTGTCTGTCTGTTTGTGGGGTCGGTGTCTGTCTGTTTGTGGGGTCGGTGTCTGTCGGTTTGTGGGGTCGGTGTCTGTCGGTTTGTGGGGTCGGTGTCTGTCTGTTTGTGGGGTCGGTGTCTGTCGGTTTGTGGGGTCGGTGTCTGTCTGTTTGTGGGGTCGGTGTCTGTCTGTTTGTGGGGTCGGTGTCTGTCTGTTTGTGGGGTCGGTGTCTGTCGGTTTGTGGGGTCGGTGTCTGTCTGTTTGTGGGGTCGGTGTCTGTCTGTTTGTGGGGTCGGTGTCTGTCTGTTTATGGGGTCGGTGTCTGTCGGTTTATGGGGTCGGTGTCTGTCTGTTTGTGGGGTCGGTGTCTGTCTGTTTGTGGGGTCGGTGTCTGTCTGTTTGTGGGGTCGGTGTCTGTCGGTTTATGGGGTCGGTGTCTGTCTGTTTATGGGGTCTGTGTCTGTCTGTTTGTGGGGTCGGTGTCTGTCTGTTTGTGGGGTCGGTGTCTGTCTGATTACGGGGTCTGTGTCTGTCGGTTTACGGGGTCTGTGTCTGTCGGTTTACGGGGTCTGTGTCTGTCTGTTTGTGGGGTCGGTGTCTGTCTGTTTGTGGGGTCGGTGTCTGTCTGATTGTGGGGTCGGTGTCTGTCTGTTTACGGGGTCGGTGTCTGTCTGATTACGGGGTCGGTGTCTGTCTGTTTACGGGGTCGGTGTCTGTCTGTTTACGGGGTCGGTGTCTGTCTGATTACGGGGTCGGTGTCTGTCTGTTTACGGGGTCGGTGTCTGTCTGTTTACGGGGTCGGTGTCTGTCTGTTTACGGGGTCGGTGTCTGTCTGATTACGGGGTCGGTGTCTGTCTGTTTACGGGGTCGGTGTCTGTCTGTTTACGGGGTCTGTGTCTGTCTGATTGTGGGGTCTGTGTCTGTCTGTTTATGGGGTCGGTGTCTGTCTGTTTATGGGGTCGGTGTCTGTCTGTTTATGGGGTCGGTGTCTGTCTGTTTATGGGGTCGGTGTCTGTCTGTTTATGGGGTCGGTGTCTGTCTGTTTATGGGGTCTGTGTCTGTCTGTTTATGGGGTCGGTGTCTGTCTGTTTATGGGGTCGGTGTCTGTCTGTTTGTGGGGTCGGTGTCTGTCTGTTTATGGGGTCGGTGTCTGTCTGTTTATGGGGTCGGTGTCTGTTTGTGGGGTCGGTGTCTGTCTGTTTATGGGGTCGGTGTCTGTCTGTTTGTGGGGTCGGTGTCTGTCTGTTTATGGGGTCGGTGTCTGTCTGTTTATGGGGTCGGTGTCTGTCTGTTTATGGGGTCTGTGTCTGTCGGTTTATGGGGTCGGTGTCTGTCTGTTTGTGGGGTCTGTGTCTGTCTGTTTGTGGGGTCTGTGTCTGTCTGTTTATGGGGTCTGTGTCTGTCTGTTTGTGGGGTCTGTGTCTGTCTGTTTGTGGGGTCTGTGTCTGTCTGTTTATGGGGTCTGTGTCTGTCTGTTTGTGGGGTCTGTGTCTGTCTGTTTATGGGGTCTGTGTCTGTCTGTTTATGGGGTCTGTGTCTGTCGGTTTATGGGGTCGGTGTCTCGGTTTATGGGGTCGGTGTCTGTCTGTTTATGGGGTCGGTGTCTGTCTGTTTATGGGGTCGGTGTCTGTCTGTTTATGGGGTCGGTGTCTGTCTGTTTATGGGGTCGGTGTCTGTCTGTTTGTGGGGTCGGTGTCTGTCTGTTTGTGGGGTCGGTGTCTGTCGGTTTGTGGGGTCGGTGTCTGTCTGTTTGTGGGGTCGGTGTCTGTCTGTTTGTGGGGTCGGTGTCTGTCGGTTTGTGGGGTCCGTGTCTGTCTGTTTGTGGGGTCGGTGTCTGTCTGTTTGTGGGGTCGGTGTCTGTCTGTTTGTGGGGTCGGTGTCTGTCGGTTTGTGGGGTCGGTGTCTGTCTGTTTGTGGGGTCGGTGTCTGTCTGTTTGTGGGGTCGGTGTCTGTCTGTTTATGGGGTCGGTGTCTGTCGGTTTATGGGGTCGGTGTCTGTCTGTTTGTGGGGTCGGTGTCTGTCTGTTTGTGGGGTCGGTGTCTGTCTGTTTGTGGGGTCGGTGTCTGTCGGTTTATGGGGTCGGTGTCTGTCTGTTTATGGGGTCTGTGTCTGTCTGTTTGTGGGGTCGGTGTCTGTCTGTTTGTGGGGTCGGTGTCTGTCTGATTACGGGGTCTGTGTCTGTCGGTTTACGGGGTCTGTGTCTGTCTGTTTGTGGGGTCGGTGTCTGTCTGTTTGTGGGGTCGGTGTCTGTCTGTTTGTGGGGTCGGTGTCTGTCTGATTGTGGGGTCGGTGTCTGTCTGTTTACGGGGTCGGTGTCTGTCTGATTACGGGGTCGGTGTCTGTCTGTTTACGGGGTCGGTGTCTGTCTGTTTACGGGGTCGGTGTCTGTCTGATTACGGGGTCGGTGTCTGTCTGTTTACGGGGTCGGTGTCTGTCTGTTTACGGGGTCGGTGTCTGTCTGTTTACGGGGTCGGTGTCTGTCTGATTACGGGGTCGGTGTCTGTCTGTTTACGGGGTCGGTGTCTGTCTGTTTACGGGGTCTGTGTCTGTCTGATTGTGGGGTCTGTGTCTGTCTGTTTATGGGGTCGGTGTCTGTCTGTTTATGGGGTCGGTGTCTGTCTGTTTATGGGGTCGGTGTCTGTCTGTTTATGGGGTCGGTGTCTGTCTGTTTATGGGGTCGGTGTCTGTCTGTTTATGGGGTCTGTGTCTGTCTGTTTATGGGGTCTGTGTCTGTCTGTTTATGGGGTCTGTGTCTGTCTGTTTATGGGGTCTGTGTCTGTCTGTTTATGGGGTCTGTGTCTGTCTGTTTACGGGGTCTGTGTCTGTCTGTTTACGGGGTCGGTGTCTGTCTGTTTACGGGGTCGGTGTCTGTCTGTTTGTGGGGTCGGTGTCTGTCTGTTTGTGGGGTCGGTGTCTGTCTGATTGTGGGGTCGGTGTCTGTCTGTTTATGGGGTCGGTGTCTGTCTGTTTATGGGGTCGGTGTCTGTCTGTTTGTGGGGTCTGTGTCTGTCTGTTTGTGGGGTCGGTGTCTGTCTGTTTATGGGGTCGGTGTCTGTCTGTTTGTGGGGTCGGTGTCTGTCTGATTATGGGGTCGGTGTCTGTCTGTTTATGGGGTCGGTGTCTGTCTGTTTGTGGGGTCTGTGTCTGTCTGTTTGTGGGGTCGGTGTCTGTCTGTTTATGGGGTCGGTGTCTGTCTGTTTGTGGGGTCGGTGTCTGTCTGTTTATGGGGTCGGTGTCTGTCTGTTTGTGGGGTCGGTGTCTGTCTGATTATGGGGTCGGTGTCTGTCTGTTTATGGGGTCGGTGTCTGTCTGTTTATGGGGTCGGTGTCTGTCTGTTTGTGGGGTCGGTGTCTGTCTGATTACGGGGTCTGTGTCTGTCGGTTTACGGGGTCTGTGTCTGTCGGTTTACGGGGTCTGTGTCTGTCTGTTTGTGGGGTCGGTGTCTGTCTGTTTGTGGGGTCGGTGTCTGTCTGATTGTGGGGTCGGTGTCTGTCTGTTTACGGGGTCGGTGTCTGTCTGATTACGGGGTCGGTGTCTGTCTGTTTACGGGGTCGGTGTCTGTCTGTTTACGGGGTCGGTGTCTGTCTGATTACGGGGTCGGTGTCTGTCTGTTTACGGGGTCGGTGTCTGTCTGTTTACGGGGTCGGTGTCTGTCTGTTTACGGGGTCGGTGTCTGTCTGATTACGGGGTCGGTGTCTGTCTGTTTACGGGGTCGGTGTCTGTCTGTTTACGGGGTCTGTGTCTGTCTGATTGTGGGGTCTGTGTCTGTCTGTTTATGGGGTCGGTGTCTGTCTGTTTATGGGGTCGGTGTCTGTCTGTTTATGGGGTCGGTGTCTGTCTGTTTATGGGGTCGGTGTCTGTCTGTTTATGGGGTCGGTGTCTGTCTGTTTATGGGGTCTGTGTCTGTCTGTTTATGGGGTCGGTGTCTGTCTGTTTATGGGGTCGGTGTCTGTCTGTTTGTGGGGTCGGTGTCTGTCTGTTTATGGGGTCGGTGTCTGTCTGTTTATGGGGTCGGTGTCTGTTTGTGGGGTCGGTGTCTGTCTGTTTATGGGGTCGGTGTCTGTCTGTTTGTGGGGTCGGTGTCTGTCTGTTTATGGGGTCGGTGTCTGTCTGTTTATGGGGTCGGTGTCTGTCTGTTTATGGGGTCTGTGTCTGTCGGTTTATGGGGTCGGTGTCTGTCTGTTTGTGGGGTCTGTGTCTGTCTGTTTGTGGGGTCTGTGTCTGTCTGTTTATGGGGTCTGTGTCTGTCTGTTTGTGGGGTCTGTGTCTGTCTGTTTGTGGGGTCTGTGTCTGTCTGTTTATGGGGTCTGTGTCTGTCTGTTTGTGGGGTCTGTGTCTGTCTGTTTATGGGGTCTGTGTCTGTCTGTTTATGGGGTCTGTGTCTGTCGGTTTATGGGGTCGGTGTCTCGGTTTATGGGGTCGGTGTCTGTCTGTTTATGGGGTCGGTGTCTGTCTGTTTATGGGGTCGGTGTCTGTCTGTTTATGGGGTCGGTGTCTGTCTGTTTATGGGGTCGGTGTCTGTCTGTTTGTGGGGTCGGTGTCTGTCTGTTTGTGGGGTCGGTGTCTGTCGGTTTGTGGGGTCGGTGTCTGTCTGTTTGTGGGGTCGGTGTCTGTCTGTTTGTGGGGTCGGTGTCTGTCGGTTTGTGGGGTCCGTGTCTGTCTGTTTGTGGGGTCGGTGTCTGTCTGTTTGTGGGGTCGGTGTCTGTCTGTTTGTGGGGTCGGTGTCTGTCGGTTTGTGGGGTCGGTGTCTGTCTGTTTGTGGGGTCGGTGTCTGTCTGTTGTGTGGGGTCGGTGTCTGTCTGTTTATGGGGTCGGTGTCTGTCGGTTTATGGGGTCGGTGTCTGTCTGTTTGTGGGGTCGGTGTCTGTCTGTTT